>NW_026779103.1:600000-900000 GCF_030144855.1 Hypanus sabinus
CTTTCAGGTTTTGTTCAAAGTATACAAAATTATTTGTGTACAGATAGGGTAAACGTGAGCAGCATTTTCCACTGAGGTTGGGTGCGGTGATGTAAGTGGTGAAGGTAAAAATTTAATGGGAGCGTGTGGAAATAGACTTCACTGAAATGGTTGTGTGAGACTGGAATGAGATGTCAGCACAATCGGTGAATATGAGCTCGTTTTCAGCATTTAAAAGAAGTTTGGATGGGAGCCTGGATGGTAGGGGTATGGAGAGTGATTGTCCCCGTGCAGATAGTTGCATTTGACAGCTTAAATGTTTTTTCAGCATTGACTAGATGGGCCAAATAGCCTGTTTCCGTACTGAACTTCTCCACATTTCTGTGACAGAGAAGCTGGCCAAACTTGTTTGGAAGGGAAACGGTAGGAGTGACAACGGAGCAGCAATGGCTGGAGTGTCTGGGAGCAATTTGGGAGCTGAGTGATTGATACATCCCAAAGAAGTGAAAGCATTGGAAAGGCAGGAGGACACAACTGTGGCTGAAATGAGAAGCCAAAGCAAACAAAAAAGCAAAACAGAGGGCAAACGAAAGAGCAAAAACTATTGGGAAGCTTTTAGAAACCAACTGAAGACAAGTAAAGAAAGTCAGATGAGCTCAGTGCGTGGAATCATGATATTTTAGTCATTAATGAGTCTTGGTAGCACCCAACAGTCTGAGGCATTTAGAGGAACAAAATATCTGGGGCCTCAATACCTCTTGAAAACCAAGGTTTCCTGCCCCAGTCACCTTTCAACTTTTATTTTGTAAGGCACGTACAAACTCTACACCCTCAAAGTTACACTTCTGAAGGCCTCCCACTTACCAAGTACTCCTTGGCCAGAAAACAGCAAAATTTGTTCCTCTAATCTGGAAATTTGTTCCTCTAAATCCCTCAGACTGTTGGGTGCAACCAAGTCCCAATAATGGCTACAATATCATAATTCCCTGTCCTCAGCTCATCTGGCTTTCCTACGATGCTTCTTGAATTGTGATAAATGCAGCTCAGCACATTCATACCATGCTTGACCATTTGATTGCTGACTCTTATCTGAGGTCTGAACAATATCTGACTGGTGTCAAGAAAACAACCTTTCCCTGATTGTCACAAGACCAAAGGAGCTGATTGTGGATTACAGAAGGAATGGAGAAAGGCTAGCCCCTATTGACATCAATGGATCTGGTGTTGAGAGGGTGAACAGCTTTAAGTTCCTGAGTACAAACATCAACAAGGATCTCAGATGGTCTGTTCATACCGGCTGTGTTGTGAAAAGCGCACAGGAGCCCCTTTTACACCTCAGATGGTTGAAGAAGTTTGTTATGGGCCCCAAATCCTAAGTGCTTTTTTACAGGGAGACAATTGAGAGCATCCTGACTGACTGCATCACTGCCTGATATGTGAACTGTACTTCCTTCAATCTCAGGAACCTGCAGAGAGTGATGCAGACAGCCCAGTGCATCTGTAGATGTGAACATCCCATGAGTCAGGGCATTTACACTGACAGGTGTTTAAAAGGGGCCCAAAGGATATTGGGGACCCAATTCATCACAACCACAAACTGTTCCTGCATAATGTGCATCGTGATTATTATGTACTGAGGTATTCATTTTAACAGCTAGCAAATCACTGGCAATAAGAACTTTGATCTCCTCTGGGTTTGTTATGAATGTACCACAGCTCTGAGGGGCCGAAGGGGCGGGAGCAGCCCCTTCCTTCCGGAGAATCGCAAGATTGCTATTAATTAGGGTCTCGGAGCCAGGAAGTGAGAGACAATGCAACGGTTTTGGCCATTGTTCTTAGAGGCACCTGTGTGACGTGCATGTCCCTGCTACGTGACAGCTACCATGGATATGGACACTCTCGGGCAATGTGGGGGTGGGGATTGCATCACCCTACTTTGATGGACATCTACAACTCTGCAAGTCAAGATAAAAGGGGACTGCAGGAGGCAGTACCCCAGCGACGCACCAGAAGGACACCCTCGCTCAAGGCTCCCGTAATAGCTGGAAGTCACTCAACGCCATGTGCGCTCCTAACTCCTTTGCCTGGGGAGCGGGTGGCTGATAATACCGAGAAGGACTTTGAACTAACAACGGGGAAACCACGTTCCCCTGAATTTACGGAGTGACTTCATAAAGACCCGGGCAAGTTTTTTTTCGTTTTTCACCGATCCCTCTAAAACATGTGAAACCCCGAAAGGCTAAAGTCTGCAGACTTCTGAGTGACTTTTATATTTGCAACAGACAATATATTATCCCCTAGACAACAGTCTAGATTATTTTTTAATGATGATTATTACTACACCCGCGCTTTAGATTGAGTATTGACAACGTGCATTATCTGAATGTTTGTATTAACCTTACTTTTGTGCCGCTTTATAAATAAAAACGTTTGAAAATAGTGACATCAGACTTCAACGGTCCTCTCTATCTTTGCTGGTAAGTTATCCAGTTACGGGATACGTAACAGGTTCGACTGAGTTTGTCTGCTCTCTCACACTCTATAGCAGGCCTGTAATGGGTAATGAAGCGTTTTCTCACCAAAGCTCTTGCATATTGTCCATAAGTGGATTGTTTGCTAAATTACAGTTTAAAAAGTCGGAGTTCCAAATATCACTCCACTTCTTCCCTCTTGTAAATTCTCCAGCAACTTTTGCATCACCACAATACACACAGGGAACACCAGTTTCTAAAATGGACATAAATATTTCCTCCTGAGGAATTAAGGATATATATATATATTAAAAAAAATTGAACCTATGTAACCTCTGGCTAAAAGAATATTAGGGACTGAATAGGAATTTTTGAACTGAAGTAAACTCTGTGTTTAGTGGTTTGCTAAGACAGGCTCATTACCAGTTCTCTGTGGCATGCAGAGAGACTCACTGAGAGCTGATAATATTATGCATTGTATCCACGTTAGCTGATAACATTATACATTGTACCCTCGTTTGAGTCAAGGAAGGAGGACTGGCTGAAAAGGACAGGAATGAACATCTGTCTGTAATTAAGTCAGGGCCTTGCAAAGGGAATAACTGATAAGGTCTGGACAGTATATCCATCTGTAATTAAAACCTTCATTTAGCGAACTCTCTTATCTACGTAATTAAGTTTTGCGCCAACAGACCTGGTGGGCATACCAGTTCAAATAACATCTTGCAAAAGTAATGTTTAGGGCTTACTATGTATAAATGTCTGGGTTCATGTATAAATACACGGCTGTAACCTGACTAAGTCAGTCCACTTGCCAGATGGTGGCAGTGCTTACGTGCCTTCCCTTCGACGTGCGTCTCAAACTCTTGCAGGAGAATGCGCAATAAACCATGGTGACGATAAGAACCTAGTCTCCCAAGTTTTATTCAGATTCAACTTTAACATTTGGCATCATGAACAGGATCCGAATATAGGGAGTGCCAAGCAGAGAGGCTGAGTAAGTGGCTGGACCACTCTCGGGAATGTGGAGATCGACCGGGCAGCTAATAGGTATTTTACCTTTCGTCGCTCTCCATTAGTTCCTGGTACGGACCCTCGCCCAAGGTGATCACATACCTTGAAGGGATTGGGAAAAAATCTGTTGGGAGATGCTTCTAAGGGAGGCTAAATATTACTAAGTGGCGACGTGCCAGGTAAATTAATTAAATGAGCATGAAGTGCCAGCCGGGTAAATTAATTAAATGAGCATGAAGTGCCAGCCGGGTAAATTTATTAAATGAGCATGAAGTGCCAGCCGGGTAAATTTATTAAGTGGACAGGAGGTGCCAGCCGGGTAAATTTATCTGTTTGTTACTTAAGCAGGAGGCTTTGTGCCGGGTAAATTACTTAGAGAACATGGGTCAATTGCAGTCGATTGATACGAGTGGGCCAGGAGCAGCCCGACACAATGTGTGAGAGTTTTCCAGACAAGGAAAAAGATTGCAGCGCTGAATAAGAAATTGGGGAACAAAATCTGGCCACTGGGGGGGGGGAACCTGGGATATTACCTCATGAGAACAAGCAGTAAATTTGATATGGAATAAGAACAGTGGAAAGAAGTGGAAATTGTTGGAAAGGGAATGGAAGGATAAGGCAGATGCAGAGGTGAATGGTACATTATTAGCAAGTTGGAGGAATAATGCATGTGACAAAGGGTAGAGGTACGTACAGCAGGAGGAACGCCAAAGGTTTGGAGACGCTAAAAGCCGAGCGTGAATGGGTGGATAGACGCAGAAAACAAGAGCAGGAAAAACAACATAAGCAAACCGAGCCCAGCCTAGATAGGACAGAATGGCAGGAATGACAGTCTGAAGTTCGAACTGATAGGGAAACAAGAGATCCTGAACCCATGTCTGGCATACTTACCCTGTTTGAGGACAGTGACTGAGGTGTGGGCACCCACCGTACACCCCGCCCCAACACCCTACCAGGAGCCGAGTGCACCCGGTGCTCCCGAACCCCAATCCTCCCAGTACTCAGATACGGTGGCTGCTCGGGTAAAACAGTGGCGGCAGGGAAGGGGGAGGTCCCTATACCCTGAGATTCAGAAAGGGAATACCGATGACTATTCCGAGACGGGGAGGGAAGGATCCAATAGAACCCCAGAGTTAATGGCTCCACAAAGACATTGGCTCAATGGAAGAAGCCAGAGAGTGGTAGTGGAGGATTGCTACTCTGAGTGGAGGCCTGTGACTAGTGGTGTGCCACAGGGATCAGTGCTGGGTCCATTGTTATTTGTTATTTGATACATAATTCCCTAAAAGTGGCGTCACAAGCTGTAAAGAGAGCTTTTGGTACATTGGCCTTTATAAATCAAAGTATTGAGTATAAGAGTTGGAATGTAATGGTGAGGTTGTATAAGACATTGGTGAGACAGAATTTGGAGTATTCAGTGCAGTTTTGGTCACCTAATTACAGGAGGTGTATTAATAAAATTGAAAGAGTGCAGAGAAGGTTTGCAAGGATGTTTCCGGGACTTGAGAAACCAAGTTATTGTGAAAGGTTGAATAGGTTAGGACTTTATTCCCTGGAGCATACTGGAATTAGGGGTGATTTGATAGAGGTGTATAAAATTATGATGGGTATAGATAGAGTGAATGCTAGCAGGCTTTTTCCACTGAGGCCAGGCGGAAAAAAAAACTAGAGGTCATGGATTAAGGGTGAAGGGGGAAAAAGTTTAAAGGGAACATCAATGGGGGTCTTCTTCAGGCAGGGAGTGGGGCGAGTGTGGAATGAGCTGCCAGATGAAGTGGTGAATGTGGGCTCACTTTTGACATTTAAGAGAAACTTGGACAGGTACATGGATGAGAGGGGTTTGGAGGGATATGGCCCAGGTGCAGGTCAGTGCGACTAAAATGGTTTGGCACAGCCAAGAAGGGCTAAAAGGCCTGTTTCTGTGCTGTAATGTTCTATGGTTCTGAAGGCAATTGCCCACCCGAATGCTGCCCAGTCCACCAGCTGGAGGAGGGACAGTACTCAGTGATTCCTGTGTATGCACCCTGGAAGCCTCAAGAAATGATAATGATCATGAATCAGGTCCCAGATAGAAAAGAAAAACCAGCAGAGTTTGCTCAGTATGTCCACGGTACTATCCAAATGTTTAATGTGACTCTGCAAGATTTATTCGGACTCTGATGGGTGACTCTCTCAGCTGATGAGGGGCGGAAATGGAAGGCAGAATTGAGATACCAAACATGTCAGGAGTTACAGGCAGGAAACCATAATGAGAATGAACAGACAGACCGGATTATTCAAGCCTTGGAAAGGGCTCTCCAGCAACCTGTAAACATCACTGAAGTTCTTGAATGCAAACCTAAGCCTGGGGAATCGGGAATAGACTATTGGGAGTGATTTGTGGCCTGCTACGGCACTTTCGCAGGAGACCGAGTCTTTAATGATGGGAATCTGTTCCCCAGTTTAACACCTTACTGCTCCAATGCTTACAAACTGAGATAGCCAACATGATTAAAACAAATAATATGGATTGGCCTGACAATGATCGAAATCAAATGCGATGAGTTTTGACATATTATTGGGACCTGACATTGTGTGCTGTATCTGGGGATAAGAAATGGGAACAAACACTTACCAAGGGACAGGTGGGGACAACAACCTGTTTAGAAATTGACAATCAAGGATGCTTCCTACCGTGAGCACCACCCCTCAGGAAGAGCCCAATGTAACATTGCAAGTTGCTGGAATTCCTGTTCCGTTTAAGATTGATATGGGGGCAACCACAACCTCTCTCAATCAGGAAATAGTATCAGAAAAGGGATTTCAGCTATCAGTCGCGACAATCACTCTGTTTGGGTTTGAATGAATGGAATGTACGTATCCACGTACCCAGCCACTGCAGGTGGAATTCCAGGGGAACCAGTGTGAGGTTTCAGTTACAGTCACCACCAGTCGGGGGTGTAGTTTTGCAGGGAGAGACTTGCTCTGTCCATTGGAGGTTGAGATTCTATGCATGGACAAGGGTATCACCCTGGGACTAGCGAACAGCTTCCCCAGTTTCTGAACTCCCAGTGGTGGGCACTTAATCTGGACTCCACTGTGTTTGAACCCCTTCTGCCCCCGGCCGGCTCTCATGTGACTCTGTGCTGTGACCCTCCGGGGTGCACAACTGAGCAAAGCCAGTGTTATGCTCCCCGCGAGGGACAGAATTTCCCAGTCACGGTGATTGGGGAGGTTAAAGGAAATGAGGGCAGTGCATTTCTGGCCGAAGTTCCAGATTTCCTTTGGTGACACACAGGACTGGTTGTTCCCCACGCCACCTTTAAGGTTTGCCTTGGGTTCAAACCAAAGACCCTAGGGTTCCTTGCCTACATTTTGATGTAACAAGCCTCCAGTAACGAGGGAGACTGGCAAAACTTGGTCGCGGGACAACTCCAATACTGGAAGGAGTCTGAGGTGAAGACGGGATATCTGGTAAGACACTCTATTAATATTGACTGAACCCTAGACATTGTACCCCGTCTCTGGGCAACCTCAGGCCATGAAGTTGGCCGCACCAACTGCCCCGTCTGGATCACGGTGATAGATTCTCCCATCCATACCTCAATACGCCCTCTACCCTGAGGCAACGTTTTGTGAGGATGGAAGCTCTTTTGTGGATCCAGCCGGGAAACAATATTCTGGCTATGCGATAGTGACGGACAGTGAAATAACTGAGCAGGCTTCTTTTGAAGCAGCTGACTCCACCCAGAAGGCTGAGCTGTTTGCTCGGACTCCTGCCTGTATCCTAGCAACAGACTAAAGTGTAAACGTTCACACAGACTCCCGTTATGCATTTGGAATTGTACATGACTTCGGGAACATGGGGATTCCTGACTTCCTCTGGCTACCCCATTAGTAATGTTACCTTTGTAAACAACTTACTCACTGCTCCACAGCTACCTCGAGATTTGACTATTATTAAATGTGCGGCCCACACCCGCCAGTCAGACTGGGTCAGTAAACGCAATCCTTTAGCAGATTACACAGCGAAAATTGCTGCACAATCCTCAATAGTTGTAGTCCTCTGAGGTTCCCGTCAAGCAATCCTCCGTGACTCAAGCAGAACGGGTTTGCCAGACATGAGGGAGGTACGTATTTTTCAGGGGGACGCCTCTGAGGAGGAGTGCAAGCTGTGGTCCCAGATTGGGTGCCAGAAAGACCCCGAACTAGGATTTTGGATCACGCCAGTGGGACAGGTTTGTGTTCCTGCACAGTTCTTACCAATATTGGTTGATTATATACAGAAGTGTACACACCTGGGAAAGGAGGGAATGGGTGGTAACCTGTAACCAGCACACCGGGTATGACTCCCCTGACAGGTGGACCTTTTTCGTGTCTACAAGTTGATTTTATTCAATTGCCTAGAGTACATTGCTATAGATAATGCTTAGTTATTATACATGTGTTTAGTAGATGGACTGAAGCTATTCCAACTCCCAATAATACTGTTATGACTATTGTGAAGGTATTATTACAGGAAATAATTCCCAGGTATGTCCTGCCAGTGATGCTGAGCTCTGACAATGGCCCACACTTTGTGGTGAAAGTGAACAAAGAGGTATGTAACAAACCAGCTATCAGGCAATAATTCTACCGTACACCACCCACGGGTTGCTGCCATAGTGGAAAGAGCCAATGGCACTGAAGATTAAATTGCCAAAGTAACGGTGGAGACTGACCTCACTTGGTTGAAGGACCTACCGTTAGCCCTATTCCACATGAAGGTTACCCGACGGGGGAAAACAGGGTCATCACCAGCTGAAGTGATGTATGGACGGTCCATGAGGACACCCTGGGGACCACCTTGTATCCATTGCTCCCAGAAATTCTACCAGCAAAATTCAAAATTGATACCCTTGGGGAAGAGATGGGAAATAACCAAAATTCTCCAAGCATTACATATACAAGTACGACAGGCTTACAAGGAAGAGAATTTTCACTCCTCCTCACAGAGGAGTGATTATCCCACCACAGAACCAGGGAATATTGTCCTGATCAAGAACTGGGATTGTGGGAAACTCAGATCTCGGTGGAGAGGAGCATATCAGGTGTTACTGACCACTCCCACGGCTGCAAAACTGAAGGGGCAATCTCGGTGGATACATCGAATAGACTACAGACGTGTTACTGAAGGAACTGAGTAGAAGGACTCTCTCAGACTAAAGGAAAATGTATTTTCTGATAGTGGTGTTCATGCTTGTGTCTTTGACAGGGCTCACCTCAGCATCCGGGGGCCCTCATGTTAACACATTTCTGTGTCTCTGTCACACCGATGCCAAACAGGTAGAACTAGGGGCCTGCTGGGTTTGTGCTGAAATTCCGCAGCATGGTAAAACTATGATTCCAATGTCAGTAATCCTACTCAACCAGAGTGAGGAACTCTCAGCCTGGGCTTTCTCAAACAACACCCGGGAAAGTGAGGTGAGGAAATGTGGTATTATCAGAAATGACTGTGGCTGTCGGTGTTCTGAGGGATGGTATCTCAGGCTCCCACCAAATGCAACTTCCTAGACTGGGAAACATGCATCCTGGCCATACTCACAGGTGCACGGCAGCGGAGAGGAACAACTGAGCGATTCTGGATGATCACTTTTCTCTCCTATGGAGTAGCCAGGAATCCACCAATCAATTTGGCTATAGCACGAGGAGCTGGACACAATACTGCAGGGTCCCTGACAGAAACACAGGCCCAAGTAACAGAAGTATCCACTGAAATGATTGCAATCTGGCAAACAGTCCTTCAGAATTATATGGCTTTAGATTTTATCCTCACTGAGAAAGGTGGAACCTGTGCTAATATTGACACAGAATGCTGCACCTATATCCCTGATGAGTCTACTAACGTTACATCCCTCTCTGAGCACACTGCCAAGGAGATTGACAGCATGAAGAAAGTAGGGCAGGATTTAAACGGGTTCACTGAAGGTTCGAAATGGTGGCCTTTGAAGGCCTGTTAGTTAATATGTGGGGCATGATATTGCATTATGGCCTAATAGTTGTGCTTATCATTGTTACAATTACTGTTGAACGCTGTTTTTACTCACTGATAAGTCAATGCTGTACTCAGTTGATTTCTCTGTAAAAAACTACTGCTTTGTTGATCATTTAATGATCAAAAGGAGGGAGTGATAAAGTATGCAAAAGGGTTAACACTTGGTTAAACAATAGCAGCCTGTTTTTCTGAAAGAGACTGCTGATGAGCACCAGATGCTCTAAGCCATGCTGAGCCCTATTTCTTCTTGAGGTAAGCTAGCTCGGGTTCCAGGATGCTCATCTCCTTGTGCACTCACGTGTAGAGATAGGACAGCTTCAGTCTGTTCTGTGTGTGTAAGCCATTATGACTATTTTGTAATTTGTCTTTAGGGGCTGTCATGTAGTAAATAACTTTGGCCCCAGCCTGTCTTATGTGGTGGGTATCTGGCAGATATATCTGTGGTGTAAGGGGAATTGTTAGTCAGTTAGTGGATTGGGCGGGAACAGTCATAGACTCTTCCTGTTTGAGTGACTAACTGAATAAGCCCCAGGTGCTTCGAATAAAGAGTTTGTGCTCATACGGTCTCTGAGTGACTTTATCTGGATTTGACTTTGACAGAATGGGATAGCTTTTAAAGGGCTGGGCTGCTGGAAGCACATTACCAGACCTGAAGTGATTCCAACCGGGTCTGACAGAGGCATAACTGGTACTTCTGGGCACATTCAGTCTCCCTCCAACTATTCCCTACCTTCTTTTGTAGAGGAATGTAATGTCTAAAGGACCAGTGTTTGAGTAAATGAGACTCACCAAACTTTCTCCTGACTGAATCACTGGAATCTCCGAGTCAGAAGGGTTTCTCTCCAGTTGATGCTCTCAGTCCTCGGGCAGGTTCACTTGTTGCTGTTCCCTCGTCTACAGTCGTGGTTTCCTTCCAGTTGGGGTTTTTCTTCCAATAACTCTCTCACCGCAGGTCTAACTTTAACATGAAACATAAAGAAGCACATTAACAATAAAAAGGAGCACCAGACATTTCTGCTTAATGTTACTAAGAACAAAACTCACTGAAACTTAAACATTGAAGATATAATGATCTCAGTGAACAATCTTTTATTGTCCCTCACACATCACAAAACGATATGGGATAAGATGGAGCCATCACTCAGTCATGGTAAGACATAAGACACAGGAACAGAATTAGGTGATTCAATCTATCTGGTCTGCCCCACCACTCAACCATGGCTGATTTTTATTCCAACACCATATTCCTGCCTTCCTCCTGTAATCCTGAAGTTACTCAGCAATCATGAGTATATTAATCTCTGCCATATATATACCCAAATGGCAGCCTCAACCAACCTCTGCGGCAGCAAATTCCACAGATCAGACATCTTTTGGCCACTTTTTTTTCCTCATCTCAATTTTAAAGGGAAGCATCTTTATTCTGAGACTGTGCTGTCAGATCGCAGACTCTCCGTCTAATGGAAACATCCTCTCCATGTCCACTGTATCCAGGCTTTTCAGCATTCGGTAGGTTTACTTAACCATACATCTCCCCCACCACCTCCACCGTCCCTCTGAACTCCATTGAGCACAGGTCCAGAACCACCAAATGCTCCTCATACATAAAGCCAATCTTTCCTGTGATTATTCTTGTAAATCTTGTCAGCAACAACTGTACTGAACACAAACAGGTACCAGGATAATTTACAGAGAAAAGTTGTGCTTGCTTTACTGCTCTACTATCACAGAATGACCCATTTCCATTTCCAGGTTAAAACAGGTCCATTTCAGGAAATATAAACCATTCCAGGGTGAATGTAATAAACAGAAACTGGAATTACCAGAAACACTCAGCACGTACGGAACAGCTGTGTTGAGAGGACAAACTTTACAATTCAGGTTAATATATTTCATCAGAATGACTTCAAACATTTTCAGTTTTTAATGCAGATCTCCAGCAACTTGAGATTCTGCTTGATTTCTGCCGAGTGACAGACAGGTGACAGTGGGGGGGGGGGGGGGGGGTGATTTCCAAACACAGTTCAACACCAAACTCAAGGGTCTATATCTACTGTTGTAAACACGGAACTGCCCATTTACTCATAGCCTCTCCCTGTGAGAGATGGAATGGGAATTCATCCTCTCCTCAGATTAGCAGTCTTTGCTTCCAAAGGAACTCCAGAAACAAACTGCTGATCCCAGACCAGAAATACTCACTCAACACCTCATAAGCCCAAGCAGCTCGATCCCCGGGTCCATTTTACCTGGATCAAGAACTGTGAATAGTGAAGTGAGTAGAAGATGAACTGATCTCCAAAAGTCAAAGTTAAAGATGAAACACCCTGTTCAACATTTTAAGCAACATTAGTGTATTATTTTTGTTTTGTGTAATTTTAGAGTGAAAAAAAATAAAAGGAACAGCATGCAAAAGTTTGGGGACCCTAAGAGATTTAAGCTCTCAGATAACTTTTACCAAGGTCTCAGACCTTTATGAGATTGTTAGTGCTATGGCTTGTTCATAATCTTTGTCAGGAAAGTCCAGGTGATGAAAATTTCAAAGCTTTATAAATACCCTGACACCTCAAACCTTCTCCCAGCAATCAGCAGCCATGGGCTCCTCTAAGGAGCTGCCTAGCACTCTGAAAATTAAAATAATTGATGGCCACAAAGCAGGAGGAGGCTATAAGAAGATAGCAAAGCATTTTCATGTAGCCGCTTCCTCAGTTCGTAACATAATTAAGAAATGGCAGTTAACAGGAATGGCAGAAGTCGTCCAAGAAATCTTTCCCACAGAACTGCTTGTAGGATTGCTAGAAAGGCAAATCAAAACCTCCATTTGACTGCAAAAGACCTTAACGAAGATTAAGGTCTGGAGTGGTAGTGCACTGTTCTACTGTGCAGCAATACCAGCACAAATATGACCTTCATGGAAGAGTCATCAGAAGAAAACCTTTCCTCCATCTTCACCACAAAATTCAGCATCAGAAGTTTGCAAAGGAACATCTAAACAAGCCTGATGCATTTTGGAAACAAGTCCCTGTGGACTGCGGAAGTTAATATATAACCTTTTTGGCTGCAATGAGCAAAGGTATGTTTGGAGAAAAAAAGGGTGCAGAATTTCATGAAAAGAACATCTCTTCAACTGTTAAGCATGAGGATGGATCAGTCATGCTTTGGGCTTGTGTTGCAGCCAGTGGCACAGGAAACATTTCACTGGTAGAGGAAAGAATTAATTCAAATAAATACCACAAATTCTGGAAATAAACATCACATCATCTGTAAAAAAAGCTAAAGGTGAAAACGGGATGACTTCTACAACAGGATAATGATCCTAAACACACCTCAAAATTCACAATGGACCACCTCAATAGGTGCAAGCTGAAGGTTTTGCCATGGCTCTCACATTCCCCCAATTTAAACATCATTGAAAATCTATGGATAGACCTCAGAAGAGCAGTGCATGCAAGACAGCTCAAGAATCTCACAGAACTGGAAGCTTTTTGCAGGAAGAATGTGCAACAATCCCAAAAAAAGAATTGAAAGATTCTTAGCTGGCTACAGAAAGCATTTACAAGCTGCGATACTTGCCAAAGGGTTGTTACTAAGTACTGATCATGCAGGGTGCCCAAACATTTGCTTCAGACCCTTTACTTTTTTTGTTATTTTGAAACTGTAAAAGTTGGAAAAGAAAAAGTAATCGAGCTTAAAATATTAAAAAATGTGTCATCTTTAACTTTATGCCTTTTGGAACTCAGGTCATCTTTTATTCACTATATTGCTATTCACAGCAACAGAAATTTTGACCAGGGATGACCAAACTTTTGCTTGTCACTGTATGTGATTTTCCTGCTAAATGATACTTTAAGTCAGATTTCCCCTGAACACCCACCCCCCTCCAGGTGGCTGTCAGTGGTGAACTCGGTGATGGCAATGCCAAAGAATATGAAGGGAAGGGCAGTAGTCTGTCTCACTGGAGTCTGGCACATTTGTGATGTGAAAGCTACTTGTTGCCCAGGGCAAAGGTGTTTGATATCAGTACGTACCCAGACAGAATGGGTCAAAGCATGTCCTCACCGGTAGAAAACGCCAGAACAAGAGCAGGCAGAACAAGCAACACACACAAAATGCTGGAGGAACTCAGCAGGCCAGGCAGCATCGATAGAAAAGAGTACTAATGCTGAGTTCCTCCGGCATTTTGTGTGTGTTGCCTAGATTGCCGGCAGCTGCGGTTGGAGGCGGAACAAAGGTGACTGTCTCAACAGCTGATAGAAAGATTTTGTTCCCTTTCTCCGAGTTTCTGATCCCTGCATTTAGTTTTCTGGAGCTCGGCTCTGTCTGTGAGATCTATTTGCTCCCATTCCCTGATCAGCCGGAAGCTCCCGGGGCCCGTGTACGGATCGTGGGGCTGAGAGAGAGGAAAAAGACCTGTCCTGTGCCGAGTTTGTGAGTCACGGTGTTCAGTGTTCACAGAAATTGTCACTCAATTAAAGCCCATCCAGCACCCGTTCTTACCTCTGCCGGTCCTCCCGACATTTTGTGTACTGTGCGCATGCGGAGTTATCCAAGACAGCGGCAAGCTTGACGCCTGCGCATTTGATCGGTACTTCAAGCGACAGCGAAATTTTACTCGCAGCGCTTTATGGGTAATCCCGGTGCCATTAAAACTTTCTGCAAGCACTGGTTTCATGCCTGTACCTCAGTTTGTTTTGTGTGTAGAAAAATCAGCAGGTTTTTTTTTTACCAAGAAAGCGGCTCCCATAAACGATACACTCAATATCAACAGGCATTTCGTTTATTTAATGCCAAAGTACAATCCTCTTACAAATGCAGATATGAAACAGAAGAGATTCTGCAGTTGCTGGAAAACAGCGACGCACACACACACAATGCTGAAGGAGCTCTGCAGTTCAAGCAACAACTAAGCAGAGGAGTACACAGTCCAGACATGCTGAAAGGGCTCGGCCTAAATGCTGTCCATTTATTCCTCTCCACATTTGTTGCCTGATCTGCAGATTACCTGCAATGTTTTGTAGACATTAACCATTTTGTTTTTCAATTGACCAGTTTCCAAATGTTACTCATCTTTCATTCATAGCCACACCCTGCTGGTCTGGTTCCTCTTCCTCCTCCTCCTTGTAAGCTCCAGACCCCGTCTCTTTCCGGAGACCTAGAGCCCTGATTGGTGCTGGCAACTCTTTGGATTCTGACTTTGCTCCACCGAAGATTCACTCGCTAGTCTGCTGTCAGGCTTTAGAGGCGCATTGCAACAACCCAGCTGTCTGAGGCACAGTCCTTTGAAATTAGTGAGTGTGGTAGAGACAGGGGATTTGATACAGAACTGATTTATCTTTCACGGAACACAGTAATAAACATCAGTCTAGTTTAAGGCTAACATCAGCAGAACAGTGTCCCCCAATGCTCAGTGACCAGGGTTCACAAGAACTGCAGAATCTGACAGTAACAATCCCTCATGAACCTGCAGCGGCTTTCAGTCACCGTGGTGGTTAAACATTTAACACGGAGCTGATTTGATCTTCCTCCCTGACGTGCAGTTGCTGGTGCTGCAGCAGCTGGGATAATTGAGTAAAGCTCATTGCTCACTCCGGACAGAAACGTGGCCTCTATTTATTGTGAACTCACCGGAGCATCACAAGGTGGGTTAACTCTTCACACACACGGAGCAGGTGAACGGCCGCTTCGCAGTGCGAAGCTGTTGGTGTATCTGCAATGGCTGACTGATTCCCTTCCGAAAATGAGAGCCAGAGTATGACGTCAAACTGCTGTAACGTCACGGCATTGTATCCAATCAGATCACAGACATGGACACGTGATCGGGCTCTCCTGGCAGCGAGTGGGGCGCTGTCTTCTCCAGCATCTCGGCCTCGACATTCAAGGATCACTGGCATTCAAACGCTGGTGAACTGACAGATACAGCGGAGCTATCGTTCTGTTGTGTTTGTGATTCCCACACACAGATCTTTTGACATTTCTACACTGTTAAAAGTTTACAGACCACGTCAGTGGGTGAAGGAGAACATTTCAACTCAGGTAATTTTAATCTCCTTGGTGCCTTCAGAGAAAAACACTGTTACAGCACAAAACAATTTGGAGGAACAAGATTTCATCTTCTAGCTGTCTACAGTTCCGGCATCAGGCACAATATCAAACTCTCTGCTTCCCTCTCTGTATCAAAATGGATCATTCCTCCCCTTCATCAGTCTGTGACTTTGCTCAGGTTGTCTATCTCCTTCGCATTCTGAGCATGCGCCACACACCCACTAAGATTACATTTTATTTACACGGACGCGACGAGAAACTTTCTGATTATTGTGTCCCTCATGGCATCTGACAGTGGTAAACTCAGAGTCAGCAATGCTATTGATCCTCAGGAGTAGGTGATTAGGCTTTTTCGTTGGAGATCGATAAACTGCGGGTAGTGTGCAGCTGGATGAGAGGTTCATTTTCAGACTGGAAGGAGGAAGCGTTTGGAGTTCCCCAGAGATCAGTCCCTGACCACAGATGGTCACAGTTTAATGTCCTGGCGGAGGCAGCGAGATGTCAGATGTCCCAGACTGCCGGTGACGCAGAAAGAGTGGATTTGGGGAAGGGGAGGCTATTCACATGCAATTTCGTAGCTTTGCAATCAGTACATAGTGCACTGTGGGGCTGCAGTGGCGGGATCCATTGCTGGGATCAGTGCACAGTCACGTGGGCTATGAGGATTTTGTGAATAAAGCGCCATTCTCCAATTAAGAATCTCAAGCCGCGGAGTAAGCCTATGGTTTGTATATTTAAGTTGTATGTATGGCATTGTGATAACCTGATACTTTAGCCCTCCACGAGCTCTCTATCCTGACCTTTCAATATCCGACTTCATCCGTAAATTTGACCACGGCCATCAATACTGTCATCCGATGCATTGACATAGAACAGAAAAAGAAACGTTGCTAACCAGACCCCTGTGGACCTCTGGGGTAATAATCTCAGAATTGGTGCCTGTGCCCCTGCTAACGATGAAAGAATATCATTGTCAGGCGTATTAATGTGTGGCTGAGAGACTTGTCTAGGGGTCAGGGCTTCAGATTCCTGGATCACTGGGGCCTCTTCCGGGGGAGGTACGACCAGTACGAAAAGGACGGGTTACACCTGAACCCAAAGGGTTCGAATATACTCGCGGGCACAGATGAAAAGGAAAAGAGGAATTATGGGAGGAAGCTGGCAACAAATATCAAAGAAGGTATTAAAAGCTTTTTTGTTAAGAATATAAAGAATAAATTAGAGTCAAGTGTAGATATAGAACCAATGCAAATTAATGCTGGAGATATTGTAATGAGAGATGCAGAGAAGGCAGTGGAACTGAATGATTGGAAGACATCTGCAGTATATCGGACATTCAAGAGTGTCACGGAAGTGAAGTTTGTGCAGTGAAAATTATGACTGAGAAGGTGCTCAGGAAGCTCAATGGTCTGAGGTTGGATAAATCTCATGGACCTTATGGAATGCTTCCTTGTATTCTGAAGGGAGCAGCCGGAGAGATTGCAGAGGCATTTTACGATGATCTTTCAAGAATTGTTAGATTTGTGGCATTGTACCAGGTGACTGGAAAATTGGAAATGTTACCCCGCTATTTAAGAAGGGTGGGCGGCAGCAGAAAGGAAACTATAGACGTGTTAGCCTGACATCAGTGGTTTGAGAAGTTGTTGGAATCGATTGTTAGGGATGAGATTACGGAGTACCTGAGACACATGACAAGAGATGCCAAAGCCAGCATGGATTCCTGAAAGGAAAATCCTGCCTGAGAAACCCACTGCGAATCTTTGAGGAAATTATCAGCAGTGTACACAAAGGAGATGCAGTAGATATAGTGTACTTGGATCTTCAGAAGACTTTGACAAGGTGCTGCACATGATGCTGCTTAGCAGGATAATAGGCCATGGAATTACAGGGAAGTTACTAGCATGGGTGGAGCACTGGCTGGTCAGCAGAAAGCAGAGTGGGAATAAAGGGGTTCTATTCTGGCTGGCTGCCGGTTATGAGTTCCACAGGGGTCGGTGTCCGGACCGCTGCTTTTTAC
This sequence comes from Hypanus sabinus, assembly GCF_030144855.1. Lineage (NCBI taxonomy): Eukaryota > Metazoa > Chordata > Chondrichthyes > Myliobatiformes > Dasyatidae > Hypanus > Hypanus sabinus. Next base: position 617,534 of record NW_026779103.1, read on the forward strand.
GATGTATGTCAATGATACGGACAATGGTATTAATGGATTTGTGGCTAGGTTTGCCGATGATACAAAAATAGGTGGAGGAGCGGGTAGTGTTGAGGAAACAGAGACCCAACAGAGAGACTTAGATAGTTTATGGGAATGGGCAAAGAGTTGGCAAATGAAATACCAAGTTGGAAAGTGTATGATTCTGCACTTCGGTGGACAGACAATTATTTAGTTGGGGAGAGAATTCAAAATGCAGAGATGCAAGTGGTCTTGGGAGTCCTTGTGCAGGATCCCGAAATGTTACCTTCCAGGTTTAGTCGGTGGTGAAGAAGGCAAATGCAATGTTGGCATTCATTTTTAGAGGTACAGAATACAAGAGCAGAGACACGATGGTGAGGCGGGGGACCACACTTTGAGTATTGTGTGCAGTTTGGTCTTATTTTAGAAAGGATATACTGATGTAGGAGAGGTTTCAGAGAAGATTCATGAGAATGATTTCAGGAATGAAAGATTTACCGTATGAGGAACGTCCAGCAGCTCTTGGGCTGGACTCCCTGGAGTTCATAGAAACATTCAGAATTGAAGGACGTCTGTTTAGAACTGAGGTGAGGAGAAATTACTTCAGTCAGAGGGCATGAAAGGGTATGGTGTGAACCAGGGGAGTGGGCATGACAGGAAGAATCGGATCAGCCCATGATTTACTGGTGGATCAAAATCAATGGGTTAAATGACCTATCTCTGTTCCTGTATCTGATGGTCTTATAGATTTACTCGTCCGTGTGTCTCCGTCCATTTCAAATTTTCACAAAGTATGTACATTTCAATATCTTAAACACATGGATTTCTGCAGATGCTGGAAATCCAAAGCACCACACACAAAATGTTGGAGGAACTCAGCAGGTCGGGCAGCATTTCTGACATGAATCAACAGTCTACGATTCAGGCCGAGACCTTCCTTCAGTTCTGGAAAGTTAGGAGGAAGACTCCAGGCTAAAATATCGTGGGGAGGGGAAAGTGACAGGTGAAGCCAGGTGAGTATGGAAGGTAAGGGGCTGGAGAGGATCTGGTAAGAGGGGATAGTGGAGCACAGGGAGAACGGAAGCAGGTCAAGACGCCGTGTGAAGTGATAGGCGGGTGAACATAGGCATGGGACCAGAGAGGTGAATAGAAGGAAAAGGGAGGGGTGAGGGATTATTTTTTTACCGACATTCATGACATCAGTTTGGAGACAAACTCGACGGAAAGTAAGTTGTTGCTCTTGCACCGTGACCGGAGAGGAAGCAACGGAGCCAAAATGGGAATGAAAATCAGAGTTAAAATGTTTGGACGCCGGAAAGCTGATCTTGTCACCGATGGCGTGGTGGTGCTCAATGAAATCAACCCCAGTTCATCACGGGTCTCCCCAATGTACAGAAGCCCGCATCGGGAGCAGGAAACACAACAGACTTCCACAGCAGTTTGGCAGCTGAAGTGGTGCCTCACCTGGGAGAAATGACTGGGGCCCTGACGAGAGCTGAGTGGACAGGTGGACTACTTTGTCCACTTGCAGGGAAAGGTGCCGGGTGGAAGATCAGCAGTGAGGGACAGATGAAAAGAGGAATCACGGAGGGAGCGTTCCCTGCGGAGTGATGGGTATGGGAGGCAGTGATATGTTTGTTTGTAGCGTCCATTTAAAATGGATACAGGCCAGCCACGCTCACCTGATCTTCTGGCTGCCCTAATAGTGATAGAGTTCCTCTTGCACTGCCTACAACACACTGCCCCTCTGCAACCAACATATTCTGCTCATGCAAGCGGGCAGTTCACACCACCTTGTCCATGGAGTTTCACAGCATCGATGTGTGTAGTGAGGTCTACAAAGTCCATTCTGGTGTTTCTGCCCACGCCAATCTCTTTAATTCTCTCATGTTACAGCAATGAATTTTCCTGTGATGGGGAAATATCTCTGTCTATCTGTGCTTCTGTCCATCTATCTATTTTTCTATCTTCCATTTAAGTTTCTGCTCATTTCTCCCTCACAAAATACTCACACACACACACACACACACACACACACACTCACAGACACACACACACACACACACACACAGACACACAAACACACTCACAGAGACCCACACACAGAGACACACACACACACACACACAAACACACACATACACACACACACACACTTACACACACACACACAGACAGACACACAGACAGAAGACACACACAGAGACACACTCACAGACACACTCACAGACACACACACACACACACACACACACACACACACACACAAACACAGACAGACACACACACACAGACACACACATTCTCTCACACACAGACACACACACACACACACAGACACACACACACAAACACAGACAGACACACACACACACATTCTCTCACACACAGACACACACACACACACACAGACACACACACACACACAAACACAGACAGACACACACACACAGACACACACATTCTCTCACACACACACACACACACACACACACACACAAACACAGACAGACACACACACACACACACAGACACACACACACACACACACACACAAACACAGACAGACACATTCTCTCACACACAGACACACACACACACAACTAGAGTTTCAATTTCACGGAATTTCAATTTCTTTGCCCCAATGGAACTTCATTTTTTCGGTCTTTTTCATATATTCTGCGCTTATCTTTTCACTGTTCACTGAATTTAAGGTACTCGGGAGTATTTATTGAAATTGTATTTTATATTAGCTTATAGATAGCGTGGTCAAGGGATATGGGGAGAGGGCAGGAACGGGGTACTTATTGTGTATGATCAACCATGATCACAGTGAATGGCTGTACCGGCTAGAAGGGCCGAATGGCCTACTCTTGCACCTACTGTCTGCTGTCTATTGAAATTCATGCAGAAGCGCCAAATGGATTTTAGTGAGAATTTTGAAAATGTTCCCCAGATTAGGCCGGGTCAGGGTGGCAGGAAGAAGAGATCCAGGGGAACTTGGCTTTGTGGATACTGAGATGACCTGACCACAAAGGCAGAGGGTGCTGGTAGAGTGAGAAGCGTATTCTCTCTGGAAGCCGGTACCCAGGACTGTTCTGAACAGATCTGTTCCGACAACCCTGTTCGTTGTGATTTTTACTTCAGTCAGAAGGTGATGCAAACGTGGATGCGGGTTCAATTGCAGCATTTAAGTGAAGTTTGTCTGGGCACATGGATGGGGAAAGTATTGACATCGATATTCTGGGTGCACGTGGATTGGTCCATGCAGAGAATTGCACAGACTAGATGGGCCGAAAGCCGTGTTTCTGTGCTACAAGAGAAAGAAATACATTGTGCGTCCTGTACAAGCCAGTTTCCCAGGGGACTTAAATCATTCCAACGAAATGTCCTAAAAATCTGCAAAAACAAGAAACACTCAATGGATGAAGAATATCTGTGGAGACGAACAAAGACAGGCAGACAGACAGACATACTTTACTGATCCCGAGGGAAACTTTTCATTACAGCCGCGCCGACCAAGAATAGTGAAGAAATATAGCAATAGAAAACCATGAATAATTAAATAATAATCAGTTAATCATGCCAAGTGGAAATAAGTCCAGGACCAGCCTATTGACTCAGGGTGTCTGACACTCCGAGGGAGGAGTTGTAAAGTTTGATGGCCACAGGCAGGAATGACTTCCTATGACGCTCAGTGTTACATCTCGGTGGAATGAGTCTCTGGCTGAATGTACTCCTGTGCCTAACCAGTACATTATGGAGTGGATGGGAGACATTGTCCAAGATGGCATGCAACTTGGACAGCATCCTCGTTTCAGACACCATCGTCAGAGAGTCCAGTTCCACCCCCACAACATCACTGGCCTTACGAATGAGTTTGTTGATTCTGTTGGTGTCTGCTACCCTCAGCCTGCTGCCCCAGCACTCAACAGCACTGGCCACCACAGACTCGTAGAAAAGTTAATGTTTCAGCTCCAACACCCTGTGCTTGAATGGCTTCAAACAATTTCTGATGTGATTTCAGGTCTCCAGCATCTTGAGTGTTTGTTTAGTTTCCAGCTGCTCACAGACAGACGACAGTGAGTGGGAATTCCCAAACACGGTGAGGACACTGAACCCGAGGTAAATAACCAACGATGCAAACACTGAACAGCTCATTCCAGGTACTCACTGCCTCTGTGTATTGAGATTACCTCGCAGGTCTATTCCCTCTCTCCGATCTTTTCGTTCTGTGGTCATTCAGCCCCTCTAACCATCAACAAGTTGGCAGCTTCCATTTCCTTGCACTCTCTATAACAAATACTCTCTTACCACTTTGTTAACCTTCTACTGAATTAATTTCCATCTTCTGCAGCCCCGTGTTGCCCCAACCCCTCACCTCCCACCCCCGTCACTATCTCCACCTTCCCACCTCCCCCTCACCTGAATCCACCTCTCACTCCCCAGCTCTTGCCCCATCCCCACCCCTCACCTCATTTCTCTGACTATTTACCGTCCACTCTCAGTCCAGAGGGATGGTCTCGGCCCGAAATGTTGACGGTCCATTCCCCTCCACAGATTCTGCCCGACCCACTGAGTTCCTCCGGGAGAGGCGGTACAGTAGCATAAAGATCCACACTCAGCAAGTCACGTGACAATTTCACGCAGAGGCGATCTCTGCCGTCTGTTCTAGGGGGAGCACAGGGCAAAGACGTGGGTCCACCAACATCTGACGCCACGATCCAACCGACCTCGCTCTAGAAAGTAATTTATTTTTCCGCCAGTCTGTACCTTCTCTCCTCCATGGCAAGTCCGAAGAGCACCCTTCTGACTAACGGTATCTACCGCCACCGCTCCCACCCAAACCCATCGCCCCTTCCCTCAAAGACCGCGCCCGCCCTTCCAACCCAAATATGATGGCGGGAGAAGAGGGTGACCGACGGCGACAACCGTTTGCGTTTCTAACCTCGACCGCCTGCCTCGGGGCGGGGGAGGACATCAAAAAGCTGCGCGCAGGGTGGGACAAAGGCGGATCCACACGCCGGGAAAACAATCGGCAGACAAAAACACGACGGGAGCAGTTGCTTCGAACTTCGTGAAGTACGCATGCGCACTGTCTGGAGGCACCTGGGGAATGTAGTAAAAATGTCTATATCCTCAAATAATTTAAAATCAGTTATGTTTTCATTGAACTTCTTGTCCGCCTTCTTTCACAGAGAGCGTTGGGTGCCTGGAATGCGCTGAAAGAGTGGTGGTTGAGAGCCTCTTGGATGGGAACATGAATGTGAGGGAAATTGACATTGTGTCAGCAGACGCCATTAGTTACGCAGGCATGTGATGACCGATTTGATTGTTTCGGTACAAAATTGTGGAGTATTCCTGTGCTGGATTCTTCTGCGTTCTTGCAGGACTTTGCAAACGTCCTGGGCCCATTTCGGTAGAGACGGTGGCTTCGACCTTTCCACTGTACTGTATTTATCAGCATAGACCGGAAAGCGTCGCGCGGCAGCAAGGGATGCTGGGAATGGCGAAGGTGAAGCGCCACGGGAGGGATGTGGGACAGGTACCAGAGAAGGAGTGCCAGGGTGGGTGTTGGGAGCGGTTGCTGGCGCTGATGCAAACATGCGCGGACCTGAGACACCAGGGAAGGTCATTTATTCATTATTGCAGAATGGTGCTTCCCGCTTCCTCCCATCTCCATTCCCCTTTTCCCAATCATGATTCCCTTCTCTCAGCCCCTTTCCCTGTCTCAGTGCACAACAAAGATCCATATCAGAACCAGCTGTATCGTCACTCGTATATATCACTAAAATAAGTTTATCTTTTGGTGATAGTGCCATACATCAAGTTACTAAAGTACTAAAGTACCCAACGATCCGCACTGCCCATCAACGCACCTAGGTAACCCGAGCCAAACAACAGAAAAGTTTACACAGGTCAATTAACATAAGAGACAGAGCGTTTTTGGAATGTGGGAGGAAAGCGAAGTACCCGCAGGAATCCCGCAAGTTCACGGGAGCTAGAATTAGTGCTCGCAGTAGTTTTATCAATCCAGTAGAATGTTCTTCTAAGGGATTGTCATCCGTGGGTCCTCGGCTGGCTGAAGAGGCCGATCCAGGATTCACATAACGGCAGTGTTAGGGTTTATTCCCTTAATGGAGATCGGCCGCGCGTGACTGTCTAATTTGGGGAAGCTAATGCATGGTCATACATCAGATGGTCCTTAACAGATCGGGGACGTGACGGTCAGGGTCCAGTGGCTTGGAATGAGAGATGACTCTGGTCTCTCAGCAGACTTCCGCCGCCTTCACTGCCGTTGCGTTGTGTTAGGTTTCTGTACCGTGTTACGCCCCATCTCTACTCCACGTCCTCTCGTACCCTCTTCGCTCTCGGCTTGCCTCCTGAATTCGCCGCCCCTCCATTCTGTATCATTCTCACTTCCACAATATCTTCCCCACCAGATCACACGATGTTCTTATCCGAGGAAGTGTGCAATTTGACGCTCGCTGGGAATTTCACGGCAGTTGGAAACATGCAGTGGAGAGCACCTTCCATCACGTCAATGGTCATCTTCGCCCTCACATTCCTACTGGGGGTCCCGGGTAACGTCACAGTCATCTGGGTGATTGGCTTCAAGATGAAGAGTAATGTCCACATGGAGTGTTTCCTGACTCTGGCTCTGACTGACCTGATCGATTGCCTGACCCTTCCCTTCCGCATGGCCAACGCCTAGTTTTCCTGTAAGTTTATTGGAATCTTGATGTTCCTCGACGCATCCGCCAGCACGAGTCTGTTATGTCTGATCAGCAGCTGCCGCTGCCTGGCTATTACTCGGCCCACTTGGTTCCTGCAACATCTCAGCCTCACGTGGATTCGTGCGTCCTGCTTCGGAGTCTGGATCCTAGCCTTCGTCATGTGCCTGCCTGTCCTCCTGCTTCGGGATTTGAAGAAGGAATCGACCGTCTGGGAGCCAGTTTGATTTGTTTTCACCTTCGGCCTCCCCTTTCTAATTATGATCATCTGCTACTTCCTGATAGGTTGGAGACTGCAAGGGAACAGGTTCGCCAAATCGAAGAAACCTGTCCGCCTCATCATCACCGTGATCGTGGTCTTTATGATCTGTTGGATCCCCAACGCTGTGTGCGACCTCCTATCGACTTTCACCACACCGATTTCCCAGGACTGGTCATTATTCACTGTCGCCCTGGCCTCCTTCAACAGCGCCCTCAACCCCCTTCTCTGTGTCTTTGCTGTCCGTGAATTCTGCCAGGTCTTCAGGCGCTCCCTCCTCGCCTCGATCCATCTGGAGACCCAGTCCCAAACGCCCAACCTCACCTCAAATATAAATGTCTGAGGGAGTTCTTCGCGGCCAGCCGTCCAACCGATATCCCCTGACTACAGACACAGTGGACAGTCGGTTGCAGTGATGATCGGCAGTGGAGGCTTTGCTACACTCATATTTTAATCTCTCAGAACATAGAACATAGACCACTCGGCCTACAATGTACCGTATCAAATCAATCTGTCAATAAATGGCCAATTAACTAAATACCTTCCGCCTGCACAATGGAGATATCCTTCCTTTATGCTGATTATACCTGTCTAATCATATTTTAAAGGTCTCTAACCTATCTACACATACCACAATTCCAGGCAGCGTATACCAGGCACACACCACTGTCTGTGCAGTAACATGCCTTTCTCATCTCCTTTGGAATGATGACCTCTCACTTTAAATGCGCGTCCTCTGGTGTCAGACATTTCAACCCTGGGAATCATACTGAACGTCCATGCCTTTCATAATTTTCTAAACCTCATCCCGTCACCCCAGTGAAAATAAACTAAGTGTGTTCAACCTCTCGTAGAAGACAATGCTCTCTAATACGGGCAGCATTCTAGTATATCTGCACACTCTGCAACCTCTCGACATCTTTCCTGCAATGGAAGACCAGAACTGTGCACACCTTTCACCAAGTAGTCTCCACGTTCCTCAGTCCTCTCTACTTACAAGTCATTTTCACCCACAGAACAGGATGATTTGTATCCCACCCTTCTCTGTAAACTCTACAGACTGTCGTGCGTAAAAAAACATTAAATCATCAGTTTCTGAAATACTCTAAACAATCCGTCTGGCGTGAACTGTCAACTGTCGTCAAAGCCACTTAGCTCACGTTTGTTCCCCATTTCTGATGTTTGCTCTGAACAACAACTGAATTGCTTGACCATGTCTGCCTCTTTCTATACATTGCGTTGCCCCCATATGATTGGCTGATTAGATGTTTATATTAAAGAGCAAGTATACAGGCTTACCTTATAAAGTGGCCTCATGAAACGTAAAGGTTCTAACTACCAAAATAATACTATAAATAGCAGTAAATAACACATGCCAGTTAATTTAGTTTTTAAAATTATTTTTTGGGCGGGTTTTGTCTATTTTGCTATTTTTTTGTAACATACTATGACTTTGGATGGTTATTATATTTGAATTATTAACTGTTCGTATCTGTATTCTACCCTAACTATTATGTACTCTCAAGCTCTCTGCAATCAATGTTTTTCTTCTTATGTTTGTCTGAAAACTGATAAAAAGATTTAAAATAAATATTGACAACTTGAGTATCGAGTTCTTGAAAGCGAGTCTCTAGGTTGTGAGATCTTACAGTGTTGGGGTGAGAGAAGTTAGCTTCTCTGTTTCAGCAGCCTGGGATTGTCGACGGGTCATAACTGTTCCTGAACCCGGCGGTACGCTGCTGAAGGCTCTGATGCCTCCTGTCCGATGGCTGCAGAGAGAAGAGAGCATGGCCTGGATAGCAAGGGTCCCTGTTGATGAATGCTGCCGGCTGATCTAATGAGACAACGAATAGATTTTAGGGAGCTCCGTAGATAGCTCAGAATCGCGACCACCCGGGTAGTAATCGCTGCTTTGCTGGCTCTGGCATGTGCCAGTGATGGTGAGAATAGGAAGAATTGCCAGGTAAGTGTGTGGCTGATGGGTTGTTGTAGGGAGCAGGCAAGGATTCAGATTTAGAGATCATCGAAATCTCCTCTGGAGAACGTGTGGCGGATTACATAAGGGGCGGATTACATCTGAATATCAATGTTCGCGGCTTCGCTGAAGCTGTTCGAGAATATTTTTGGCAGGGCAGTGGGACCAACAGAGTTAGTGCTCAATATGAGGCAGTTCGTTTACAAATAGAGCTAATGTATATTGAGGCACCTGGCAAGGAAAGGCTAACGACAGGAAATATATCAGACAACACTATGAGTCACGAAGTAAAAGGCGGACAAAAACGAAAATGTTGAACAGAGGACTGAAGTTATAATATTTTAATTCACACAGCATAGGGAATCAGGTAGATAAACCTGCACTGTAACACAGTTACGGATTGGCGTGTTTAATCGTGTTGACATTACTGAATCGTAGCTGAATGAAGATTGTAGCTCGGAGCTTAAGGTCCATGAATACACAATATGTTGAAAGGTCAGGCAGGGAAGCAGACAGGAGGCGTTACTCTGTTGGTAAAAAAGAATAAATAGAATGAAATAATTGCGGATAGAACTATGGAACTGCAAGTGCAATAAGTACGGGTTGCAGTAATTGGCGAATTGTCTGGAAAGCTTAAGGTAAAAGACTCCATACCGGAAGTAATCATAATATAAAAGAATTTACTTGGAGAAGATGCTAAACGCAGTTGTATCAGTATTACAGCAGAGAAAAAGGACTTGGAGTCATGAGAAAGGAGTTGGCGAGTACTGATTGGAAAAGAACACTGGAAGGGACGATGGCAGAGCAGCAATGGCTGGAATTTCTGGAAGCATTTCTGAAGGCACAACATTTATAAATCGCAAACAGGAAGATCTATTCTAAAGGCAAATTGGCCAAGAAGAGAAGTTAGAGCCAACATACACCCAAACACTGGCTATGTAGTGCAACAAGAATTGCTAGATTTTAGGGGATCAGCAAGGTTTTAAAAACTAATTGGAAAAACAAAAAAGCCATTAAAATCCTCAAAATGGAATAGGAAGGTAAGCTAGCCAATAATATAAAAGAGGATACTAAATGTTTCTTGAGAGACATAAGGTGCTAGGTCGAAGCGAGAGAGGGAGTATTGGACCGCTGTAAAAATGTGCTGGAGAGATCCTAATGGGGAAACGACGGAGCACCTGAACAAGTATTTTGCATTAATGTTAATTGTGCAAGACACTAGCATGAAGTGCGTGGAATGTCAAAGGTCTGAACGTAGATAAATCCCATGTACCGGATGGGGTTAACTTCAGAAATTGACCACGTGGCCTCCTTATCTACTTTACTTCTCAAAAATAAAAGGAAATGGTTGTTTCGTCACATCTCTCTGAGTAAAGTTTTATTTCCTGATGCCAACAGCTCAGCTTCTTCTAATTGAGCTTCTTCGAACTTCACATCCAGAAAGTCTCTACCCTATCAAGCTATAGTGTCTTCACCCAAAGCGTTGAGGCCTAACACAAACCAACATAGTTCTTTGGGCCTTTGAGGTACACAACCATCGAAACCCTACGACGAGATTCTGGTCCTTTTTAAGGGAGCACATGTCAGATATTTGACCCAACAGACACAAGACACTGAACTGGATGAACCCCATAACAATTTTCATGCTGATATTTTCAACTCATTTATATTCTGGTTAATCCCGTGACAATATTGACAATATTCGCAACAATTCAGTGACACCGATTCTTTATTTAATTTGTAAATGTCATCTCAAATTTACCCATGAGCCAAACTCAATTTTTGTCCAAATCTGTTTAAGCTGTCACAAGCAATAGGACTCTGAACGCCAGTGTTTGTGCAGCTTCCCCCAGAAGGGCACCCCGACACACGGACAGTCCGTCGTCTGTGGGAAAATTAGTTCTGTCTAAAACCTACCAAGTTCAAATTTCAAAGTAAATTTATTATCAAAGTACACGTCACCGAAACAGCTCTGAGATATTTTTTTTTTCAGACCTATCACAGTAAATACAAAGAAATAACATACAATCAATGGAAAATTGTTTACCAATACAGTCGGACAAACAACCGATGTGGAAAAGACAACAAATTGTGCAAATACAAAAAAGGAGAACAAAGTAACAACAAAGAATTAAAAATAAATTTTGACTATTATTCTTTTGATGTTCAAGGCTGCTAATTAAATGTTATTTAAGTTTGAATACGGTTCTCCCTTGTATCTTGTGTGCTGAAGAATTTAGTCCTTTTTAATTTCTTTTTCCAAGATGTCGTTTCTTCTTCCCATAAGACCTCAGTTCTTGAACACTTCACATCCGTTCAGTTGTGTCTGAACAAGATTGCTGGTCTTCTTTCGAAATATTAGTAAAAAGCTATCCTGTTTTAGATTTCAACGGTTTAGTTTTTTTTTCCCTTCAATCTTTCTTAATCGTTTCTTTTTTTAGTAATATTAATTTTATCGTCTTATTACTGTTATACTAACCCTTTACCTTTTTTGAATATGGGTGGTTTATGTCTTTTTAATATCTTTTTTTTCTGTGAGATGTGAGGAAAATTAGTGTTAGTTTGCCTGCTCGCCTCTCTCTGGCCTTTATTTGTGTTTTCGTGGGTGGGGGAGTGGGTTCTATTTTGCTTTTGCTTTTCGCTTTATTTTACCTTCATGGGCTAACTTGATACTACCAAAATGGCTGACGTATCGTAACTTCGGTTCCTCTTTGAACCTGCTCCCCTCTTCCAAATTAATGAGTTTATTTTCTGCTTAAACTTGTGCATTTACTACGATATATATGAGCAACATGCATAAGATTATTAACTTTGTTTCTTGGAAAACGAATGGTTTAAATCATCCGATTAAAAGGATAAAGTATTTGAAGTATTCCACGGAATGAATGCTAATATTATCTTTGCGCAAGAAATTCATGTGAGGAAGGAGGATTGTCAGCATTATTTAGATTTTTGAAGTGACAACAGTATCTTTCGAATTCTCAAGCTAAAGTAAGAGGCGTTTTTATTTTTATAGATTCCTCAACCTCTTTTAAACGTTATGAAACAATTTCAGATCCACAAGGTAGATTTTTGCTCCTTACTGATTTACTTTTCATCCAAAAAATTGTTTTAGTTAATGCTTATGCTTCGAATATTGACTGTCCCAAATTTTTAAAATGTTTAATCCCTCGATGGACAGATCTATGTCCATTCAGGTTCTTCCGAATAAATCGGCCTCTCTCATCCACTCCTTTATGGTTATTTCTGGAATCTCTGAAATTTGGCAATTTCTACATCCCAAGGATAAAAAATTTCAATGTTTTCGCATGTTTATAATAATTACTCCGGAATTGACTATTTCTTTATTGATCATCGTTTCCTTGCGGACGTTATTGATTGTAACTACGACTCTATTACTATCTCTGATCATACACCTTTGAAGCAATCTATTAAGACAACGGATTCATCCTCAATTGTTAAATCATGGAGGTTCAACTCCACATCAGTGATTAGACTTTCTAAACCTTATTAAACAACAAATTGATTTGTTTTTTTTTTCAACAAACTTTACAGAACAAACTTCTAGGGGAATATTATGGAATACGTTTAAAGCTTTTATCCGTTGACAAATTATTTCATACTCTGCTGGAGTCAGAAAATGAATTAACACTGAAATACATATGTTGGTTGATAAAATTAAAGAAATTAATAAGACTTACTCTGTGACCCCTAGTAAAGAACTCTGTAAAAAGAGAGTTGAACTTCAAATGGAGCACAGTTTGCTGATATCCTCTTCGACTGAAAATCAGTTAGTTAAATCTAGGAATCAATTTGTAATCATGGGGAAATATCTGATAAATTATTGGCTAATCAATTGAAAACTCTTTCAGTTAAACGGCAGATCATTAAGATTCGTTAACGAGATGGCACTTTGACGATTGATTATAAAGAGATAAATAAAGCATTTCAAGATTTATAACTCTCTATATCAATCAGAATTTTCCGATGATTCTTTCATAATGGATTTTTAAGGATGCGTTAACTGCAGGTAAACCACCGCAATCTTTTTATGACGCCTCCATGTCTTTACTTCTTAAAAAAAAGATAGACCCTACTGAATGTGCATCATATCGGCCAATATCCTTGCTGAATATGGATGCCAAGATTTTTACCAAACTTTTGGCCAGTAGATTGGAAAACATATTACCTCAAAGTATATCTGAGGACCAAATGGGATTTAATAAAAATCGTTATTCATCCGATCTTCTGCAGCTTCTTCCGGTCTTGGACTGCACAATCTCCGTACCAGGTTGTGAATCACCCTAGAAGAATATTTTCTACTGTGCACCTATAAAAATGGTGAGGATTTTAGGGGACAGGCCAAATTTCTTCAGCTTTCTCGGGAAGTAAAGGTGCTGACGGGCCTTCTTGGCAGTGGACTTTGCCTGGTTAGACCAAGTCACGTAATTTGTGATATTCACCCCGAGGAACTTAAAGCTTTCGATTTGTTCCACCTGCGCACCACCGACGTAGATGGGGTCGTGCGGTCCGCTACACTTTCTGGTCAACAATCAATTCCTTCGTCTTGCTGACGTTGAGGAATAGATTATTGTCTTCGCACCATGCCACCAGGTTCTTAATTTCTTTTCGGTACTCAGAATCATCATTACCCAAGACACGGCCTACAATTGTGGTGTCACCGGAAAACCTATATATTGAGTTTGATGGAAACTTGGCGATACAATCCTGGGTGTACAGTGAGTACAGCAGGGGGCTGAGTACACAGCCTTGTGGGGCACTGGTGCTCACATTTATTGTAGAGGAGACCTTGTCCCCTAATTTTACAGCCTGGGTCCTGTCCGTGAGGAAGTTGTGGATCCAGCTGCAGATCTGATTGCTAAGACACAGGTTCCGGAGCCTAAGAATCAGTTTATTTGGAATGATGGTTTAAAGGCAGAGGTTTAGTCAATGAAAATGAGCCTTACATTTGCGTCTTTATTCTCCAGGTGTTCGAAGGAGGAATACCGTGCCAGAGAAATGGCATCTGCCGTTGTCCTGTTGGTCCGGTAAGCGAATTGCAAAGTGTCCATGTTGACAGTTCGGTTATGGTTGATGTGTAACTTAACCAATCGCTCGAAGCACGTCATAGCAATTGATGCTCGAGCCACAGGTCGTTAGTCAATTAGGCATGCTACCTTGCTTTTCTTCGGCAGCGGGATTACCGTTGCATTCTTCAAACACGAGGGAAACTTGGACTGAAGCAGGGGAAGTTGAAGATGTCAGAAAACACTCCAGCGAGCTCGCTTGCACAGGCCCGGAGAACCCGTCCCGGGACGCCTTCCTTGGATTTATTTTCATGAAGGTTCTTCTACCGTCTTCCCCGGTGACGATGAATCTTGAAGCCACCAGATCTGGTTCATCCAGAGGGGGCGGGACGCTCCTATTCTGTTCGAAACTTGTGTGGAATACGTTAAGTTCGTCAGGAAGAGAAGCGCAACAGTTATTGATATTACCCATGGGGAAGGGCCATATAAGCTATCACTATATGTTGATGATTTGTTATTATACATCTCTGATCCTGAGAGATATATTCCTGTTATTTTAGCTTTTCTGTCTATAAAGTGAATTTTAATAAGTGAATTATTCCTATTAAATATGCAAGTTCTAATATATAACAATCTACCATTTAAAGTAGTTACAGATATCTTTACTTATTTGGTATTAAAATCACCAAGAAACATAAAAACTTATTTATAATTAACTTTTCACCTTTAATTGACCAAATCAAGCAACTTGTTAGTAGATGGTCAACATTGTCTTTCTCATTGGTTAATCGAATCAATGCTATTAAGATGACAGTTTTACCTAAATATTTATATTTATTTCAGGCACTACCAATTTTTATTCCTAAATCTTTTTTTGATATTATTTATTTCAAAATATCCTTGGATGTGTGGCAGAACAAAAATCGTAGATTAAGTAAAATATACTTACAGAAGTCTAAGAAAGAAGGTGGTTTGACAAAGCCATTTTACTACTGGGCAGTCAACATGCGATATTTAATATTCTGGAAACAGGAATCGGAGACATTACAAAGTCCAGAATGTGTAAATTTGGAATGTAAATTTGTACAAGGCTTTTCACTGTTCTCTATTTTAGGATCTTCGCTTCCCTTTGTTTTTTTTTTCTAAACTGAATAAACAAATAACTAACTATAATTAAATATAAATTACGAATATGGTTTCAATTTCGTAAATTTTTTGGTTTGCAAAAGTTCATCCTATGAAGCCCTATTATAGATAACTTTTTTTTTCAGCCCTCTTTTATGGACCAAGCCTTTGAACTATAGAAAACCCGAGGTATAACATGTGTTCGTGATTCATTTTTAGGTAATTGATTTATGTCCTTTGAACAGTTGTCCAATAAATATAATTTGTCTAGAACACATTTTTAAATTCTTACAAATTAAGTTTTTTTGAATTATATGTTACAGTCCGTTCCGAATTTATACCCAATTGATATTACGAAAAATTCTAGGTTTGAATCTCTGTCGGAAGGGTTTAGTAGCCGTCATTTATAATATGATGATGAAAATACAACCATGGATGTCAGATAAAATGAAGAAGGAATGGGAAAGAGAACTTCATTGCTCTTTACCTACAGAGCAGTGGGAGAAAATTCTACAGTTATTTAACTCCTCTTCTATTTGTGACAAACATGCCTTAATACAATTCAAGGTTGTACATAGGGCTCATATGTCCAAGGACAAACTTGCTCGATATTTTTCTCATGTTAATCCAAACAGTGATGTCATTCTGAAGTTGCATCATTGACTCACATGTTTTGGTCTTGCCCTTGTTTTCAAAATTACCGGAATAGATATTTTTGGCATTATTTCAACAGTTTTGAATATTAAATTGCAACCTCATTCTATTACTGCAATTTTCGGCTTAGCAATAGTGGATAACAGTCGGTTACCCCCTCAGCTCGGCGAATGATTGCATTTGCCACATTGATGGCTGGAAGATCTTTTCTGTTGAACTGGAAAGAAAGTTATCCCCCAACTACATGTCAATGGTTTTCCCAAACTATTTCTTGCTTGAGTTTAGAAAAAAATTAAAAATGTCATTTTTTACGTCTTGCTCAAATTTGAAGAAACCTGGAGACCAATTATTCAACATTTTCATATGAGTTAATCTGACCTTTACCAAACCTTATTCTTATCATCTTTAATTATTTGGATAGAGGTGCAGAGTTATTGACATCACTGTGTATATTTCATATGATACAATAATCCATGTCGGTGAGGTTAGTTTTTTTTTGTTTTTTTTTGTTTTTTTTTCCAGATTTGTAACATACTATAAGTTTGGGAGGTTAATATATTTGAATTATTAACTGATTGCATTTGTATCCTAGCCTATCAATTATGTACTCTCAACGTCTCTGTATTCGATATTTTTATTTTTATGTTTGTTTGAAAACTAATAAAAAGCTTTAAAAAGAAAAATAAATATTGACAATTTGAGGATCGAGTTTTTGAAAGTGAGTCTGTAGGTTGTGAGATCTTTTCAGTGTTGGGTGAGAGAAGTTACCTTCTCTCGTTCAGCAGCCTGGGATGGCCGACGGGTCATAGCTGTTCCTGAACAGGTGGTGCGCTACCGAAGGCTCTCCTGCCTCCTGCCCGATGGTTGCAGAGGAAGAGAGCATGGCCTGGTTGGCAAGGGTCCTTGAACATGAATGCTGCCCCTGGACTAAGGAGAGAACGTGAGGAAGTCCTGAACAGATTTTAGTCAGCGCAGTAGAAAGCTGAGAATTGTGACCACCAGGGTACTAATCGCTGGATTGCTGTCTCTGGCATGTGCCAGTGATGGTGAGGATAGGAAGAATTGCCAGGTAAATGTGTTGCTGCTGAGTTGTTGTAGGGAGCAGGCAAGGATTCAGATTTAAAGATCATCGGGATCCCCTCTGGAGAATGTAAGGCCTGTACAAACGGGGCGGATTAAACCTGAATATCCATGTGGGCGGGTTCGCTGAAGCTGTTCGGGAAAGTTTCTGGCAGGGCAGTGGGAACAAGAGAGATCGTGCTGAATATGAGGCAGTTAGTTTACTAATACTAATGTATATTGAGGCTCCTAACAAGGAGAGGCTAATGACAGCAAATAATTCTGTCAACACGATGAGTCACAAAGTAAAAGGTGGACAAAATCGAGAACGTTGAATAGAGGGTGAAGGTATTATATTTTAATTCACACAGCGTGGGGAATCAGGTAGATGAACTTGTATTGTAGCACAGTTACAGATTGGCATGTATGCTGGCGTGGACATTACTGAATCGTGGAAGAATGAAGATTGCAGCTGGGAGCTTAAAGTCCAAGAATAGGCACTATATGTCGAAAGGTCAGGAAGGAAAGCAGAGGAGAGGCGTTACTCTGTTGGCAAAAAAAACAAGTGAATTGAAATCATTGCGGATAGAACTATGGACCTGCCAGTGCAAGAGGCCCTGGTTGAAGTAGTTGTGGAACTGACTGGAAAGCTTAAGGTAAAAGACCCCAAAGTGGAAGTAATCATAATATAAAAGATTTTAGTCGGAAAAGCAGATGCTGAACGCAGATGTATCAATATTACAGCAGAGAAAGGGATTTAGAGTATTGAGAGAGGAGTTGGCGAGAACTGATTGGAAAAGAACACTGGAAGGGATGATGGCAGAGCAGCAAATGCTGAAATTTCTGGAAGCAATTGAAGGCACAGCATATCTAGATCACAAACAGGAAAAGTATTCTAAAGTCGAATCGGCTAAGAAGAGAAGTTAGAGCCAACATTAACCCAATAATGGACTATATATTACAAAAAGAATTGGTAGATTTTACGGGATTAACAAGCTTTTAAAAACTAATTGGAACAACTAAATAGCAGTTAAGAACCTCTAAATGGAATAGGAAGGTAAGCTAGCCAATAACATTAAAGAGGATGTTAAATGTTTATTTAGAGTCATAAAGTGTCAAAGAGAAGCGAGAGAGGTAATATTGGATCGCTCTAAAAAGGTACTGGAGAGATACCAATGGGGGATATGGAAACGGCGGAACACCTGTACAAGTATTTTGCATCAGCGTTCACTGTGAAAGACACCAGCATGAAGTGAGTTGATTCACTATTCCTCGGGAGAAAGCTTCGTTGAACTTCAAAGTTCAGAACATAGGTAAGTCACATGGACCAGATAGGGTTAACTTCAGAAGTTAACCACGTGGCCTCCTTATCTAATTTACTTCTCAAAAATAAAACGAAATTGATGTTTCTTCACAGCTCTCTGAGCAGAGTATTATCTTCTGGTGCGATCAGCCCAACTTCCTCATATCGAGCCTCTTGGAACTTCTACCGAGGTGGACTAACTCATCTACTCGGCTCATTCGGAATTAAGACCGCCACCATTGCTAAATTAGCATCCAAATTCCCCACAAGACACCACTCCCTGATGTACCTGGAGCACGCAGGAAATCCCACCGTCGAATTTAAGGTCTGAGCGCAAGTATTCTATACCACTAAGGACCGGTGACGGAGCAGGAGATTCCAGGGAAAGGTGAGATGAATTTCCATGGGTTTTATATTAATTTGGAAGAGTGGCATCTGATCACGGTTCTTCAGCGTGGCTGTGTTCCGGAATTAACATGGACTTCCTACTTTCGGGTGTTTTTTTCAGAGATAACTCAGTTATCCAGTGAAGGCAGGACAGTGGGATTGTCAATATTCAGTTCAATGAGGAGAACTTCAGAGATTACAGAGGCTGTGCTTGTTTTTTTATGTGTTCGAAGGACGCTGACTGATGACCTGACAAAATAAATTAAGATAACAGATGCAGAGATAGTGTGTACAGAATCGCTTTCCCACGGTAGGAGCAACGTTAACAGAGAGGCATATATTTATCTTGAGGAAAGGAGAATTAAGTCGAATATAAGGGATCGTTTTTAAACAGTTTGTTCTAATTGCCAATTCAATTCCGAGATACACCACGTGGACAAACCTCTCCGGCTCTTCGAGAACGCCCCGCCCAATTACACCCGTGTGATCAATTGACACTCCAGAGTCGCAGGCCTTCTGGGTTTGAAAGGCTTATCACATAAGGAACGTGTAACGGTGCTGCTCTTCTACTCACCGAAATTCAGAAGAATGAGAGGTGACTGTATTGAAACCTGAGGACTGTTGAAAGGCCTCAATGCAGTCGATGTGAAGTAGGTGTTTCCTATGTTGCGGGAGGCTAGGAGGCTCAGAAGGGTGGGCTGACCTTTTAAATAGGAGATTCGGATTAATCACTGTAGTCAGTGATTGGTGAATCTGTGACATTCATCTATGTACATTTTAAGATGTAGGTGATAGGTTCTTGATTGGTCCGTGTCTGCTCGGAAACAAGTGGAAGGGAAGAGACTGGGGCCGAAAAACAATATGGCGGAGTAAATTCAATGAGCCAAATGGACTAGTTCTACTCCTATATCTTACGGAATTATAATCTTATGTGTGAGGAAACTGGAGCACCCAGAATAAACCCACGCAATAGCGGGGACAAATTCTAAACTCCCTTCAGACAGCGGCGGGAGATGAACCCGGCTTGTTGGCACTGCATCAGAGTCATGTTAATCACTGCGCTACCATGCTGTCCATTATGAACTGACACTTTGAACGTGGCTGCCAGTGGAGTTGACAAACATCATATGGATTGGTGTAAACGGGGAAATGGGAGGCATGACCTTCTAGGCCAAGGACCTGTTGCTGTAGTGATCTTGTAGCGATAGTAATAGTAGTAATATTTGCTAGTGATGTGCTAGTGATGGTAGTAACGGTGGTAGTGGTAGAAATCCTTTATATGATGATGAGAGGAAAAGATGGAGTAGACAGTCAGTGTCGCTATTTTTCAACTGTTGAATTGGCCAGTACCAGAAGGCGTGCCTTTAAGGTGAGAGGGGATAAGATGAAAGGAGACGTGCAGGTAAGTTTTTTTTTCATAGAGCGGTGGGTGCCTGGAATGTGCTGAAAGAGTGGTGGTGGAGGCAGATACATTGAGAATGGTAAGAGCCGCTTGGATGGGAACATGAATGTGAGGGAAATGGGCATTGTGTTAGCAGACGCCATTAGTTACGTAGGCCATGTGTTTACTTACTTAATTGATTTGGTACAATATTGTGGAGTATTCCTGTGCTGGATTCTTCTGTGTTCGTGCAAACGTCCTGGGCACATTTCTGTAGTGAAGGTGACTTCGAACTTTCCAGGGTACTATAGTCGTCAACGTAGACCGGAGAGCGGCGGGCGGAAGTAAAGGATGCTGGGAATGGCGAGGGTGATGAGCCGCGGGAGGGATTTGGGACTGGTACCAGAGAAGGAGGGCCAGGTTTGGTATTGGGAGCGGTTGCTAGCACGGATGTAAACACGCGCTGACCTGAGACAACAGGAAAGGTCATTTGATTTTCAAATAGATTGTTGTTCTTACAGAATCGCCCTTTGGTGCTTTCCGCTTCCTCGCATTCACTTCCCCTTTCCTCCAAGCATGATTCCCTTCTCCCTGCCCCCTTACCTGTCTCGGTCCACAACCCATATGAGAGTCAGGTGTATCGTCACTCACAAACAGTATATCATGAAATAATTTTGTCTTTTGGCGACAGTGCAATACATCAATTTACTAAAGTACCGTGCAGTAATAGACCTTTCCGGCCCAACGAGTCGCAGTGCCCAGCAACTTACCTGCTTAACCCGAGCTTAACTACAGGAAAGTTCAATAAGGTCAATTCACCAAAGAGCCAGAGCGTTTTTGGAATGTGGGAGGAAAGCGAAGCACCCGCGAGAATCCCGCACGTTCACGGGAGCAAGAACTAGTACTGGTAGTAGCTTGATCGCTCCAGTCCAGTAGATTGTTCTTCTAAGGAATTGTCATCCTTGGGTCCTCGGCGGGCTGTAGAGGCCGATGCAAGATCCACAGGTCGGGTGCATTTCCTTAATGGAGATCGGCCGCGCGTGACTTTCTCTAATGTGGGGAATCTAATGTACGGCCATGCATCACATGGTCGTTGACAGATCGGGGACATGCCGGTCAGGGTTAAGTGGCCTGGAATGCGAGACGACTGTGGTCTCTGCGCTGCAGCAGACTTCCACCAGCCTCACTGCCGTTGCGCTGTGTCAGGTTTCTCTTCCGTGTTGCATCCCATCTCTGCTCCCCATCCTCTCGTCCCCTCTTCGCTCTCACACCTCCTCCTGAATTTGCCACCTCTCCATTCTGCACCACTCTTACTTCCACGATATCTCATCTACCAGATCCGACAATGTCGTACTCCGAAGGAATGACCAGTTCGACGCTCGCTGGGAATCTCTCCTCTCACAATTCCATGGCCGATGGAAACAGAATGGAGTGGGGAGCACCTTCCGTCGTGTCAATGGTCATCTTCACCCTCACCGTCCTACTGGGCGTCCCGGGCAATGGCTCAGTCATCTGGGTGACGGGCTTCAAGATGAAGAGTAAGGTCCACACGGTGTGCTTCCTGAACCTGGCTCTGGCTGACCTGATCTATTGCCTCACCCTTCCCTTCAGAATGGCAAACATCTCCCTGATCTGCTTTGGGGACAACGCCTACTTTTCCATGGAGTTTATTAGGACGTTGACGTTCCTCAACGCAACCGCCAGCATTTATCTGTTATGTCTGATCAGCATCTGCCGCTGCCTGGCTATTACTCGGCCTTCGTGGTTCCAGCAACAACTGAGCCTCACATGGGCTCGTGGGGCTTGCTTCGGAATTTGGATCCTAGCCTTCGCCATGTGCAAGCCCGTCCTCCTGCTTCAGGATTGGAAGGAGGAATTGACTGTCTTGCAGCCATTTTGGTTTGTTTTTATCTTCGGTCTTCCCCTTCTAATTATGATCACCAGCTACTCCCTGGTTGGTTGTAGGCTGCAAGAGAACAGGTTCGTAAAATCTAAGAAGTCTGTCTGCCTCATCATCACCGTTGTCATCACCTTTATGATCTGTTGGATCCCGAACACTGTCTGCAACCTCGTTGCAATCGTGAAACCGATTCCCCCGGACCTGTCATTATTCACTGTTGCCCTGGCCTCCTTCAACAGCGCCCTCAACCCGCTTCTCTATGTCTTCGTTGGCCGCGAATTCCACCAGGTCTTCAGGCGCTCCATCCTCACTTCGCTTCATCTGGCCTTGGCCGAGCAGAGGCTGGAATCGGAGACCCAGCCCCAAACACCCAACCTCGCCTTAAATACGAATGTCTGAGGGAGTTCCTCGCGGCTAGACGTCCGACTGATATCCCCTGACTACCGACACAGTGGACAGTCGAATGCAGTTATGGTCGGCAGTGGAGGCTTTACTACACTCTTATTTTAATCTCTCAGAACATAGAACACAGACCACTCGCTCAACAATGCACCGTACCAATTCAGTCAGTCAATAAATGGTCAATTAACCAAATACCCTCCGCCTACACAATGGAGATATCCTGCCTTTATGCTGATTCTACCTGTCTAATCATCTCTTAAAGGTCTCTAACCAATCTACAATTACCAGCATTCCGGCCAGCCTGTGCCAGGCACACACCACTGTCTGTGCAATTAACCTGGGCTTTGTATATCCTTCGGAATGACGCCCTCTCACTTTAAATGGACGTCCTCTGGTATCAGACATTACAACCCTGGGAAACACACGGATTACCCATGCCTTTCTTTATCTTCTAAACGTCATCCCACCACCCCAGTGAAAATAAGCCAAGTGTATTCAACCTCTCGTAGTAGACGATGCTCTCTAATACAGACAGCTTTCTGGTATATCTCCTCTACACCCTCTGCAAAGCCTCGACATCTTTAATGCAATAGGCGACCAGAACTGCATACACCTCTTTCACCAAGCAGTCCCAATTTTCCTATGACCTCTCACCCTACAAGTCATTTTCACCCACAGAACTGGATGGTTTTTATCTCACCCATCTCGATAAACTCTAAACAGACCGTCGTGCGTGAGAATCCCATTAAATCAGCAGTTTCTGATTTCCTGGTGGTGGCTGATGGAGTAACAGCAATATGTCGATGCTCTAAATCTAGTTATCATACTATTTCCAACCTGTCCTGAAACTTCTTTTTTAAGTGTGATATTTTTTTCATTATGGCTACAACGAGTGACAGAGGTAGTAAAAAAGATGATCCGCTGCTTCGCTGGATTCTATTGTGGATTTGCTGCAAATCATAAACGAGGAGCCTCTGAGAAGTTTCAACAGTTCAGCTGTGAATTTAAAGTAATGGATGGTAAATTGAATTCTATTCAACAAACTGTTAATGAACACGATAAACGCATAAAAATAATGAAGCAATGTTTTCGTTTCTGCAAACGGAAGTGGATGAACTGCAAAAGATTTATGAAAAGTAATCGACGTCCAACGAAAGTTAAGACAGAAGATTGTCAACATGAAAAATAGAACTAGAAGGTACAGCCTACCGGTTCTGGGTCTCGAAGAATTAACAGAAGGTAATCGTCCTACGGAATTCTTTGCAGACTTTCTACGAGTACTCCTTCCGGAAATGTTGGCGTCTTTGCCTATGATTGATCAAGTTCATAGGTATCCCGTGTTTAGAACTCATAACAGAGATATACCAAGATCAGTAATAATCTGTTTTCATGAATTTACAACAAATGAACTGTTAACATGTGATTCTCGACGATGAGGCATGATTGTCTACCTTGGTTGCAAGATTAGAATTGTGGAAGGCTTTTAACAAGGATTCCCTTCGCTACCCAACTCGACTCAGAATCACACAAAAATGGATCTTTGGAATCGTTTCGTTCGGCTGCTGAAACACAAAGGTGTTTTTTTTTTCTTTAAATCCGAAGGCTAGCTGTTTAGTTTGTCCTTACATGAAGTTTCAAGATTAAATGAGAAAATATTAATTCTCAAATGCCGTCGTAGGGGCATGATTCGTTATATGTTGGAATATTAAGATTCTCGAAGACGATTTGCTTGAGTTTATGCAGGAACGTGCTAAGTGTAAGCAGCTTTGTTGGAATTTTTTAACAAGAGTTTTAACCCGTCCCATGGCTACCCAGTTTGACTGAGAATCTCACTGAAGATCGATCCTTCGAATGGTTTAGTTCGAGAATTGCAGCAGAAAGATTTTTTTTTAATTTGAAAGCTAACTGCTTAGCCTGTTTTCCCATGGAGATATAAGTTTAAATGTTCAATGACTTTCTGTATGAGGAATTCTAGGGTTTACTTTTGGTAAACATTTGTAACTAATTTCCTTTTGTATTTTTAATACTGTATTTTTGTTATACTATAATTGTTTGGATATTCTTTCGTCAAGTTTGAAATATATTTTAAAAAACATTGAAACTAATTGGAGCCATCACTAGGTTTTTTTGGGAGGGTTGTCAGTAGTAGTAGATGCTGGCCATCTGTTGGTCGGTCTTCTTTCTTGGGAGGTGGGCGGGGCATGATTATATTTCTTATACGCTTTTTTCGATTTTTTGTTAGCTAATTTGTTGCTTGGTTGCCATTTCTCAAGGTTTATGGATTGGTTTAACTTACATTTTAAACTTTCCTTTAAATAATATAAAAATGAACCAAACTTCTAATTTACTTAGATTTAACGTGAGGGGTTAAATCACCCTGTTAAACGTAATAAGATTTTTGCATATATTGGGGCATTTAAAGAACCTATTATATTTTAGTAAGAAACTCACATCTGCAAACGCGATCATCTACGTTTTTTAGCCGTTGGAACGGCCTTTGTTTTCATTCGTCTTTTCAGGACAAATCTAGCGGAATTTGATTCTTATAGGCAATACATTTTCCTTTGTCGAACATGACGTAGTGTCTGATATGATTGGACGTTTTGTTATAGTTTCAGTAAAACTAAGTAATAAAGTAATCGTATTGCCAATGTGCATACCCCAAAAGTAGATGATCCGGATACATTCAGCGTTTTTTTTTCGTCTTTACCAGATCTGAGTCTTTCTTCTTTGGTGATGGGAGGAGATTTTAACTACTGGATAAACCCAAGTTTAAACCGATCATCTTCTAAACCAGCGTCTCTTAATAAGTCAGCTTTGTTTTTTGTTTATTTTTTTATTGAAATGTGGTATTGTTGATATTTGGCGTTTCTTACACCCTTTAGATTGGATGTACTCGTTTTTCCCCATGTCCATCATATATATTCCAGGATTGATTACTCTTTATTGATAGTCAAATGATTTCATCAGTTCCTTCCTGTGAATATAAAGAGAATGCTGTTTCAGATCATGCTCCTGTATTTCTGTCTTTAATTCTCCCTGGTCGTCCTCAAGCAAACACATTTTGGCGTATTAATACATCTTTGTTATCTGATAAGGATTTTTTTTAATTTCTAAAGAGGCATATTATTTTGATTTTTGAAGAAAATAAAAAGAATGATACTTCAATTCGTACTGTATGGGATACTTCCAAGGCCTATATTAGAGGACAAATGATTTCATATACTGCGATTGTTAATAATGAAGCTAATAAAGAAAGATTTGAATCAGCCGAACAATTGAAACAATTAGATCAGAAATCCGCTACAGTTCCAGATCCTGTTTTATTTAAATGACGTGCTTAAATTAAAACTAAATATGATCTTTTGTTAACATTTCCAATTGAAACTCAGCTTTTGTTATTTGCAACTCAACTCAATTGACCACTGTGCAGTGTGTTGGACCAACGGGATCAGGGAACCTCTGCAAGACTGATGGTGTTGTGGTGTCTGGTCCGCAAGTCAGATGAGATCCTTTCCATGGATGGGAGGAGGGTGAAATAAACATGAAAACTTCGCCGCATCTAATCTAACGTCACTGCGAGGGCGATGAATGAGTGGATATTCTGGATCGGATGAGGGACACTCGGAAATTAAGCGCGGACAAATTGCTTTATAAAAGGGATTTGAGCTATATCTGTATTAAAGCCCTACATATTACTTTCTATTTTGCAGCCTGTCCACTCACCTGAAAGTTTGTTAACCCACACAGAATGCTGGAGGGGTTCGGCAGTTCAGACAGCATCTATGGAGGTGAATAAAGAGTCGACCTTTCGGGTCGAGGCCATTTTAAATAGAGCTGCGAATTGGACTGGAGAAGAAGGAGGCAAATGTCAGAATAAGACGGTGGGGGAGGCTATACTGAGTAGAGACTGGTACGTGATATTTGTGGCCAAGTGAGCGTTTAGATGGGTGGGTGAGGAAGAGGGATGAAGTAAATACTTTGTATTTGTTATTTGAAAAAAAGTAAGAGATGGAGAAGAAGGAATCTGATAAGAGAGGGGAATAGAACATGGAGAAATGGAAGGACGGGGAAGCGATTTGCTCGAGAGAGAATGTAGTACCAGAATGGATAATTGAAGAAAAGAGAAGGGGAGCAGAGAAAATTATGGGAAAACATTAAAACCATGTTATTTTGTTTTTTATGCACGTACCACAGTGAAAATGTTTCCGCAATTATACCCGTCTGCATATCTCATAAGTTGATATATTTCGTTCGTTTCACCTCGCAGGAAAAATTAAGACCAGCTTATCCAATATCTCATCATAACCTGCAACCCAAACAAATTTCCAGAGATTCTCCTCCTCAGCTGATCGTATACTCCTGTGCTACGGTGACCAGTATTACACACAGTTCTCTAAAGCCGTGCAATTTAATGTTATGCACACAGGAGTGGGGAATATTGGAGCAGTCATGTTGGGCAGAATATCTTCATTATGATGCTCTCATTTGCGGGTTCAATATCTCACGCTAGGTCACTTTCACTTTCCAGTTTTAACATTTATACTCGCAGGTTATCCCTGTCTTTCGCCTGTTGCTATCTCCGTCTTAATACTCTTTAACTGGACGTCTCTTTCTTCCGTTAGACTACTGCTAGAGGTCGTCGAAATGACTGGATATTATCCCTGTTCTGGTTTATAACTTAATACCCGGATGCGTTCTCTCCCTTCCCATCACGAACTGAACATTAACAGTCAATCCCACAGGATTAGGGATCTGCCGAAAACTGTTGGGATAGAGGCTGTCTTTAAGCCTGATTTAATTTTCTTTCGATGGGATAGTGGAGCAGAGAGAATGTCTTCAGTTCAAGGATATGTTGTTATGTGGGCGCTTTACTGTGCCAGACAGGTGTGCAGACAGAATCTCTGAAGTGGAAACAAGTTGACCAAATGGGCCGGTCTGCGACAAAAAGGGAAGCACTGTCAGTTAATTCATCGGGAGCGTTTAGTACGACAGCCTGAAAACACCCTTTGTTTCAGGTGTGTGGTACAGACCAGATATCTGTACACTGCAGGGCTGTGTTGCGCTGTGTGTGTACATTCGGGAAACCAGCACATGTGTAAAAGGTCGGAAGTTCTGCGCGCGTACCAGATTGCACATTGCAGATTGCGCATGCACTGGGGCACAATTTTGCGGATACACACCAGTACACCAGGGAGCAGTGCTGCGAGACGTGAGGACAGTCAAATTCCAGTGGAGATGGGTACAGCATAGGGAGGCGTGTGGAAACACAAGACAACGAAACAGTGGTAAACATGTTTGGATCTCCCTCCAATATGGTGATTTTGTTATCGGCTCTGATCCGATCAGCGATAATGTTATCGTCGGCAAACCTAAATATGGCATGGGAGCTATGCTCAGCCTTAAAGTTATTGAATCTGAAGCAAATTAAGCAGTGGGCTCAGCACACAGTCTTTTGTGGCTCCTGTTCGGAAGGAGATTGTGGAGCAGATGTTGTTGCCAATCCGAAGTGACTGGGGTCTGCATGTGACGAAATCGAAGATCTATTTGCTCACGGAGGCATTCAGAACAATTTCCTTAAGCTTATTAAATATTCTTGCTTGGGCAAAGAAATTAAATGCCGAGATGTCGTTAATAAAGGTCATGTTAATGTATGCAGATTTGCTGTCCAGATGTTCCAGCTTTGAGCTCATTTCTGATCGTAGCCAGAGACTCCAATCAGACTTGTTTGAAGAAAACCCTGGGTTTTCCCCGAACAGAAGCCCTGAATGAGATCCGAAATATGCTGAGAAGCATATTCTGAATCAAAGAAGGGTACAAGAAGATTAGAAGAATATACAAAGAAGGGTACAAGAGGTGAAGGCACAATTTCGGGACGCCCGGTCTTCGGGCTGTTTATATCTCCCTCTTAATCGTCTCTCACTTTCCAAATCGACCTCTGCTGGATATCGCATCATTGTCTGAATATTAGCCCTGCTCCAGTCTTGGATCTTAACTCGTGCACACTTCCATCCTTTTCCATCTGAGGAGTCATAGTAAATCTTGTAACATCGGTATAGACGCTGTCTTTGAGCCTGCTGTTTCTATTTTCTTCCGATGGGAGAAGGGTAGCAGAGAAAATGACTGGTGTTCATGTAGATTTTGTTATGCTGACTTCTTGCCGTGTCAGACCAGTGTGTAGACGAGCGTATGGAGTTGAGATGCGTTGGCCCGACAACGTGGGAGAAACTTAAAACTGACCCATCTCCCCCGGCTGCCACACCTCCCCCACCCACGCAACATACCGCGTTTTAAGAGCGGGCGGAATTAACTTAGTCGCAGGTAGGCAAGAAGGGGTTGATCGTCTGAATATAAAGGGAGGACTGGGGTCGTTAGTTTAACTCGAGATCCTTGAAACTGCATTATGTTACCTAATTAGAAGCTGTCGTGCAACTTCATTCTCTCTGGCAATTCCCTTACTACCTATGGCTCCCTCTCCCTCTCTTTATTTATTGCGTCCTCTTGTTCGTACTCTCTGCTGCACTCATTGGACCCGCTCTCCCCTATAAGCGCCTGTTTTTTTTTTCTTTTCCTCACAACCACTGTCAACCATCTCTCTCTGTACCCCTTTTCCTTGTCTCTGACTCCCTATGTCGCTCGGTTCCTCCCCAACGTGCGTTACTGTCCTCTCTTTAACTTTTACGTTGCCTTGGACACCTCTTGTGATCCACGGTTGTGTCTTTAAAATTCTTCTTCTTGTTAGGAATGTGTATATTCTGTGCCTTCTGAATTGCTTGCGGGCTTTTCAGCCATTGCTGTTCTGCCGTCATCCCTGCCAGTGTTCTTTCCAAATTGTAGAAACATAGAAAACCTACAGCACAATACAGGCCCTTTGGTCAACAAAGTTGTGCCGAACATTTCCCTACAATTCTGCCCATCTCTCTCTCTCTCTCTCTCTCTCTCTCTCTCTCTCTCTCTCTCTCTCTCTCATGCTGCTATTATTCTCTTTACTCCACTGAAATGCTGATACATCTGACTTCAGCTTCTTCTTCCAAAATTTCAGTGTGAAAGAAATCATTTATCATCATATTATGATCTATTTTCCCTAGGGGTTGTGTTATATTAATCTTTCGATTCAATTTTGTTTATTTGTCCAACGCTCAATCCAGAACAGCTGATCGTCTGGGGGGCTCAACCATGAACTGCTCTGAAAAGCCATCTCGCCGGAACCTTAGAAATTTCCCCTGACTGATTTTCCAAACCACCTGGATATTAACGTTCCCCTTGAATAATGTTCCTTTTTACATGCATTTACTAACTCCGGTTGTAATCTGTAGGCTACGTCCTTAATACTGTCCAGGTGTCTGTGCACAACTCCCGACAGGGTTTTACTACCCTTGTGTTCCTTAGCTCTATCCACAATAATTGTAGATCTTCCGACCCTATGTCACCTCTTTCTAATGATTTGACTGCATTTCCTTAACAACAGAGCCACACCGTACCTCTGCCTTCCTCGCTACGCTTCCGATACCATACGTATCTTTGGGCATTAAGCTATAATCATATTAAAATTATAAGCTATGAAATATTAAGATATAATCTTTCAGCCTTTAGTCAGTTTTGCCGAAAAATTCACACCTGCCAATCTGCAGCTCTGCTGCAAGTGCGCCCAGCTGATTCCGAATGTTGCACGTAATCAAATACACCTTCAGTCCTGAATCACCCGGTTTGATTTTGATACCGTTTAAGGTGCATCTCACCATCTTCACTGGAATTTTGCTCAATCAACATTCTGTCCTCACTACATATTACTTCTGTTTGCAAATCAACTACCTCATCTTCTGCACTATTACCTACCTTTTCCTGCGATAGTCCCTCATTTAAATACAAGATGTTCATGACACTAGGTATTACATGCTCAATCTTTTGATTCCTAACTTTGTCTGAACGCGTACCAACATCTGCCTCCATAACCCCTCCACTAACTGTTCTGGAACTCAGATTTCCATTCCCCTGCATCTCTCGTTTAAACTCCAGCGTGCACAATTAAGAAACCTTCCTACTAGTTTATCAATACCTCTCCAGTTCAGTTGCATACCGTCTCTTCTGTACAAGTTCTATCTTCCCTGAAAGATCCAAAAGTCTTATGCTCTCCCTCCGACACCAACGGCCTGGCCACGTATTAATCTGTATAATCTTCATGATCCTGCCCTTTAACGTAGCACCTAACTCCCTGAACTCCGTATGCTGAACCACGACACTCGTTGACCCCAGGTCAGTTTACGTACATGGACCACAACTGCTACCTGTTCACCTTCCCATTGAGAATGATGGGGACTTGATCTGACCTATCAGGGACCCTGGCACCCGGTCGGTAACATATCATCACGCCCACAGAACTTCGCGATCGTTCCCCTGTTTACACAGAGTCCCACTCTACCTTCCTACCTCCCCTTCCCTGCTGAGTCACAAAGGCAGATTGAGTGTGTGGAACAGGCCCTTCCGGTCGATTAAACCGCACCCTACAGAAAACCACCTATTTAGCACTGGCCTAATCACAGGACAAATTTGCAAATACCAATTAACCTACCTGGTGATCGGCATTTGGATTGCGAGAAGAAACAGGACCACTTGGGTGAGAAAGTCCATGCGTTCCCGTGACGGATGTACTAAATGTTCTCGGAAGACGTCGGAATTGTAGTCGAACTCAGATGCAACGAGCTGTAATCGCGCCTTGCTGTCTGCGACGCTGC
The DNA here is from genome assembly GCF_030144855.1 of Hypanus sabinus. Lineage (NCBI taxonomy): Eukaryota > Metazoa > Chordata > Chondrichthyes > Myliobatiformes > Dasyatidae > Hypanus > Hypanus sabinus. Next base: position 648,472 of record NW_026779103.1, read on the forward strand.
GATGGCGCAGTAGATCAGTTACCGAGCAAAAACAACTGAGCAAAGGAGCAAATATATTGGGAGATGGAGACACAGACACCGGCTTTCAGTGCGTCGGAGAGGGTAGTGTTTCACAAAAATACGCGGAATATAGGTAACCCTGCTGCTCTCTGAGCCACAACAGGTTGATAATATATTAGTTTTCCGAGACATGTTAACAACAAGACAGGATTCTCAGTTGAAAATGTGGCAGTGAGCAATGGGTGGTCATAAACACAACTGTAAAAAAAGGAGAGTTGGGCATGGGACCAGCAAATAAATGCTAACAGAATCTCCACAGAATACATCGCCGGGAGAGGGAAAGATTTTGGCTGAGAAGACGATTGAAGTCGTCTGGAAAAAAAGGGGACACAGGGTCGATATCTCTCCAATCTGCCAGGTCTGAGGATCCTGGTAAGTTGTACTGGCGGCCTAGACCACAGTAGGGGTTATGGAATTTAAGAAGAAAAGGAGGGCTCTATATTTGTTTATTTTGCTGACAACATCCAAGGTCAAGTTCCTAGGGCGTGTGCACATGTGCTGAGTGACATCCCAAGGACATCTTCAACACCGCTCATACAGGACATATACATATATAAACGGGACCACACCACTCAAACAGGACATAAACATTTATAAACTACTGTCCAGGCCACTAAGAGCAGGACAGCATATCTTGGTGCGCAAAACCAAGCGGTGTTAGTCAGCTGACTAACAACTGAATTCGGAGAGAATAAAAAAACAGAAAACGTTCTTTAAACAGCTCAGCGCGGCCCACAGTCCCCAGAACCACAGTCGCCATTATTTCAGTGCAGTATTTGGCTTTCAGATTCTGGCAGCCAATAGCCACAAATCGGTCAAAGGTGAACATGATGGTGAACCAGACGGAACAGTCGGTGGCTGCGTAAAGTAGGACCGCGTGGACATTACACACGGGGATGTTCCTCAGGAAAGTATACGCATCCAAATAAACAATCGGAATCTGCCTCAGGACCAGTTCTGAGATAACAACTAGGAGATCTGCTGCTGTCATGGCCATCAGGTAACGGGTGACTCCTTTAGAAAGACCGCACTTTCCCCGGGACAGGACCACAATCGTCAGCACGTTCACTATTGGAATTGAAAGAAACACAAGCATGTCAGTGGGTAAGCAGCAATGTCAGAAACGTCACAGACAGCAAATATCCCATTAGATGCTGGGATGTTAAACACAGAACTAAAGTCTTCAAACGGTAGCTTAGCATGTGAGTCCCCATTTTTCCAGGTGGGATAGGAAGGAAGCTAATACATCTTCGGTGGATTAATACCAGCAGTGTGAACTGAAAGGGTCCAATGCAGCCAGGAGAAGCCTTAATGCGCTCTATGAGTAGCCGCTCAAAGCACTTCAACTGGCATTTCATGATTGCTAGTTGTTTCGCATAGTATGTTACCTTGACTGACACGGATATTCACAGTGGTGACAAAGGGATGCAGTTTTGTTTATTTCAAGTTGGAGAGGGCTGTGAAGGTTTGAAATCAATGCCTTGTGGTGCCACCATCTTTAACTCCTTGTGCAAATTAAATTGACGACAAATCATTGACGTCCTTCCTATAATGGCGTTACTAGTACTATATGCAATTCTCCCGATGTGGCTTAATTCCAGTTTTATAGATCTGTAAGATAACTTCCTGACTTGAACTCAATATCTCAGATAATAAAAGCAAGCATGCCATTTCCCTGCTTAACTGCCTTAAAAACTATGTAGCCACTTTCAGGGAGCTGCGTACTTGGACGCAAATATCCCTATGCTCTTCCCCGTCTTATACTACGAAGTTCATAGTTTACAGTACATTAGGGTATTGTACATTGAAGTCCCTGTATGACCACAATTCAATTGTCTTTACAGGTTTCCTTTCTCTGCCTGCATATCTGTAGTGCTGATCTTAGAAGCTCATCTAAGATCAATCTAACTGTTTCCTCCTGCATCAGACCACCTAGCGGAGTGTTGTCGCAGCAACAGCCATGCACTCAAAGTCAGTGAGACAAAAGAGCTGATTGTGAACTTCAGGAACGGGATGGCGAAGGAGCACATACCAGTCGCCATAGAGGGATCAGAAGCGGAGAGTGTGAGCAGTTTCAAGATCCTGGGTGTAAAGATTTTTGAAGAACTCATCTGGCCTTGCCACTCTAAAGAAGGCAAGGGAGCGACCATACTTTATAGGAGTTCGAAAAGATTTCGTAAGTCAACAAAAACATTCAGACACTTCCAGAAATGTACCCTGCAGGTGGGAGTGGGGGTGCTACAGCACAGGTCTAAAATAAGCTGCAGAGGGCCGTATATTTAGTCAGATCCATCTTGTGTACTTGCCTACAAAATTCCCAAGACATGCTGAAGGAACGGTGTCTCATTAAGGCAGCGTCCACTATTAAGGTCCCCCAGCAACCAGAGCACGCTCTTCACGCATGGCTGCCATCAGTTAGGAAGCACAGGAGCCTCAGGGGACGCACCCAGCGATTCAGAAACAGCATCTTCCTCTTTGGCATCGGACTCCTAAATGGATATTGAACCCGTAAACACGACCTGACATTTTAAAAGGTACAGCATGTTTTTTTTGATATTTTTAAATCTAATCCATATACACAGACAGTAATTGGTTCACTCAGTTATTTACTTTTGCTTCCATATTATGTATTGCTTTGAACAGCTGCGGCTAGGTTAACAAATGTCACGACACGTGCGAGTGATCATAAATCTGATTCTCATTCCGATACTGCCTCTGTTCGTTTACATTGCCAACACTCCTGTCATTAGCACTCAATTGCGCCAGATCCTTTACTTTTTTCTTGGTTTCCCGAGCAAGAGGATTGGTGTTTGCATTCTTGGTCATGAAGAAACCCGTCAATTTACTCTCCGATATTGGCTCACAGAAGTTTTTCAAATCTTTAGATGACATGCCAAATCTTTGGAAAGTTCTAAGAAAGTAGTGGGCATAAGGGGGAGCCTCTAAAATTACAACAGAGAGGAACTCACTAATATTATGTGAGCAGCAAGCAGCGGACAGGTTTAAGGTTTTTAAGAAGACATCGGTAACAGATTTTATGCATACGTGAGCGACGATAAACCTGATTCTGATATGGGTATTTATTGCAGACTGGCAGTGGGGAAAGGGTAGGGAGAGGGGTATCATTGTTGGGAACAGAGGGGAGCGAGCAGAAGGCACCAGAAATACATTTTGTAATGACGAATATAATATTTATTTGTAATAATTTGTTCTTGCTCTGTGACTTATGGCTTGTTTTGGTGGTAACCGTGCCGGTGGCCTCCCTCGCCTGGGCACTCCTTTCTTGCCACGTGTCCCACAACCACCTCGGAAAACTCCACCTTCGCTGCTCCCAACCTCCTTTGCACCCACGAAGTTTACGAGCTCGTTCTCCGCTCTCCGTTAACAGCTGCTTACTGTGTAAAAGTCTTATGCACCCTAGCTATATAAGCGTGTCAATAACTTACGCATGGTAATGTATATTTGGGGTAAATGGGCAATTTCATGCTTGGGTGTGGAATAGACGCCATTGACGTCAACGGTGATAATTTCTAAAACCAAAGGAAATGAACGAAATGTTAAATCCTTAGCTACATATACAAACAGGAAAAGATCTGGAGATGCTGGAATCCAAAGCAACATACACAAAACGTTGGAGAACCTCAGTAGGCGAGGCATCATCTATGTAAAATAATTAATATACATTTACTCGTGAAAAGGACATAGTTTCTGAGTTCACTGGAGGGTTCTGTGCTATCTGAGAGCACATCAATTAGAATGGACGAAATGTAGGAGATTTTCATGAACGTTCTCCGATCCTGACCATCTATTTGAAAGGACATTATGGGGAACGAGCAGATATTGTTGTGCCCTTGGCAGGGAACTTTGTTCCCTCCTTTTCAAAAATTAATGTATTGCAAGGCAGAGATACATTAAATATTCCATCACTATATTATGATGCCGAGATAAGTCAAGTAGCTACTGGTAGAAGAACTTTTCAACAGTGGTCAGTCATCTAATGGATGGGATTCAGATGGACAGGATCTACCTTCAGAGACAGGTAGTGTCACCGGAAGGGGGTCAGCTGACAGAATGGACAAGGAATAGAGAAGTGAAATACTGACTATGGAAGTGTGTCGTGGAACAAATGATTAATGCGCAGAAAAAAAAATAGTTTCTAATTGTGAAATCAGGGCTGCATACGGACTCACGAGTCTTGCTCGGGATTTCCTGAAGGAAAACATGCAGGGTAATTCGGTGCTAGCGAAGGCAAAAGCAAGGCTGGCATTCATTTCACGACTCAGATTTGATGCCATGAAGGTGTGCATGCCGAGTCATTCGGTGTTTTTCAGAATTGGTCAGGGGACTAACGGCTTTTTGGGAAAGAGGAGGAGGTTAGGGTTGAAGATCAGATTACCCGTGATGGAAAATTGGAGGAGCACGATGGACTAAGAGGCACAATTCTGCTCCGATATCCTGTGGTTTCATGATCATGTCCCTTGCCATTAACCATTGGACATTGACTCAAAGCCTTACTAAAGTGCCGAGGGTGGCAGGGTGGCTTCTACCGTGAGGCTTTCATTAAAATGCTTTGCTAAATCCTAACATCTTTGTTACACTGCAGGAAATAAAGCAGAAAGACGCCTTCCAAACTAATTCATCTTTAGAATTTCGTTAGATAATAATAGGACGTTGTTGAGTCATTCCCTGTTCAGATAACCAGATCAGAAATTTGATACCAACTCAATGGAGGCAATTAAACGCGAAGGTTGAAGACCTCTGTGCAAGTGGATGTGAGAGAGAGAGAGAGGGAGAGAGAGAGAGAGAGAGAGAGAGAGAGAGAGAGAGAGAGAGAGAGAGAGAGAGAGAGAGGGGGAGGGAGAGAGAGAGAGAGAGAGAGAGAGAGAGAGAGAGAGAGAGAGAGAGAGAGAGAGAGAGAGAGAGAGAGAGAGCATGGCATTGGGGGCAGGGTTTCAACATGGATAGAAAACTGGTTGGCAGATAGAATGCAAAGGGTAGCAGTGAATGGGTGTTTCTCGTGGGGTACCACAGGACTCTGTATTGGGACCACAGCTCTTTACGATTTATGTCAACGATTTAGATGAGAGCATTGAAAACTATATCAGCAAGTTTGCTGACGATACTAAACTGGGTGGCAGTGTGACATGCGAAGAGGACGTTAGGAGAATACAGGGAGACTTGGATAGGCTGGGTGAGTGGGCAGATACTTGGCAGATGTCATTCAATGTGAATAAATGTGAAGTTATCCACTTTGGAAGCAGGAACAAGAGGGCAGAGTATTGTCTGAACGGTGTAGAGTTAGGTAAGGGAGAAATGCAAAGAGACCTAGGAGTCCTAGTTCATCAGTCAATGAAGTTGAATGAGCAAGCGCAACAGGCAGTGAAGAGGGCAAGGGGAATTGAGTACAAGAGCAAGGATGTCCTTTAGCATTTGTACAGGGCCCTGGTGAGACCACACCTGGAATATTGTGTACAGTTTTGGTCTCCAGGTTTAAGGAAGGACATTCTGGCAATTGAGGAAGTGCAGCGTAGATTCACTAGGTTGATTCCTGGGATGGCAGGGCTGTCTTACGCAGAGAGATTGGAGAGATTGGGCTTGTACACGCTGGAATTGAGGAGATTGAGAGGGGATCTGATTGAAACGTTTAAGATAGGATTTTGGCAGGAAATATGTTCCAGATGTTGGGAAAGTCCAAAACCAGAGGGCATGGATTGAGAATAAGAGGTCAGTTATTTAAAACAGAGTTGAGGAAGAGCTTCTTCTCCCAGAGAGTTGTGGAGGTGTGGAATGCACTGCCTCGGAAGACGGTGGAGGCCAATTCTCTGGATGCTTTCAAGAAGGAGCTAGATAGATATCTGATGGATAGGGGAATCAAGGGATATGGGGACATGGCAGGGACTGGGTATTGATGGTGAATGATCAGCCATGATCTCAGAATGGCGGTGCAGTCTCGAGGGGCCGAATGGTCTACTTCTGCACCTATTGTCTATTGTCTATTGAGAGCGATTATGATTATGATCTCTGATCATAATCCATACTCTCTAAACCAGGTAGCATCCTGGTAAATCTCCTCTATGCCCTTTGCAAGGCTTCCACATCCTTCCTATACTGAGGCGACCAGAACTGGACACAGTACTCCAAGTGTGGCCTAACTGTAGTTTTATAGATCTGCATCATTACATCGCTTCTCTTAATATCTATCCCTCGACTTATGAAATCTAACACCCCATAAGCTTTCTTAACTACCCAGTCTACCTGTAAGGCAACTTACAGGGATCTGTGGATATGTGCCCCCAGATCCCGCTGCTCCTCCACACTACCAAATATCCTGCCAGTTACTTTGTACTCTGCCTTGGAGTTTGCCTTCCAAAGTGTACCACCTCACATTTCTCCAGGTTGAACTCCATCTGCCACTTATCAGTCCAATGCTGCATCCTACCAATGTCTCTCTGCAATCTTCGACAAACCTCTACACTATCTACAACACCACCAAACTTTGTGTCGTCTGCAAACTTGCCAACCCACCCTTCTACCCCCACATCTAGGTCGTTAATAAAAATCACAAAATGTAGAGGTCCCAGACCAGATCCTTGTGTGACACCACTAGTCACAACCATCTAATCTGAATGTACTCCCTCCACCACGACCCTCTGCCTTCTGCAGGCAAGCCAATTCTGAATCCACCTGGCCAAATTTCCCTGGATCCCATGCCTTCTGACTTTCTGAATAAGCCTACCGTGTGGAACCTTGTTAAATGCCTTACTAAAATCCATGTATATCACTTCCACAGCACAACCCTCATCTACATGCCTGGACATCTCCTCAAAAAACTCCATCAAGCCTGTTAGGCAGAATCAGCCCTTCACAAAGCCACGCTGACTGTCCCAGATCAGAGCAGGATTCTCTAAATACTCATAGATCCTTTCTCTAAGAATCTTTTCCAACAGCTCTCCCACCACAGACGTAAGGCTCACTGGTCTATAATTACCTGGACTATCCCTCCCTTCACTCCTATCATCCTTTTGTTCTTCACATCTTTGAAGAATGCCTTGGGGTTTTCCTTTACCCTAGTCGCCACGGCCTTCTTGTGCCCCCTTCTTGCTTTTCTCCTCCCCTTCTTAAGCTCCTTTCTTGCTAACCTATATTCCGCAATAGACCCATCAGATCCTCGCTTCCTAAACCTCATGTATGTTGCCTCCTTCCACCTGACTAGATTTTCCACTTCACTTGTCACCCATGGTTCCTTCACCATACCATTCTTTATATTCCTCACCAATTTATCCCTAACATCCTGCAAGAGATCCTTAAACATCGACCACATGTCCATAGTACATTTCCCTGTAAAAACAATCATCCCAATTTACACCCGCAAGTTCTAGCCTTATAGCCTCATAATTTGCCCTGCCACAATTAAAAATTTTCCTGTCCTCTCTGATTCTATCCTTTTTCATGATAATGATAAAGGTCAGGGAGCGGTTATCACTGTCCCCCAGATGTTCACCCACTGACAGATCTGAGATCTGACCAGGTTTGTTACTTAAAACTAGATCAAGTGTGGCATTCCCCCTAGTCGGCCTGACAATATACTGTGACAGGAATCCATCCTGGACACACCTAACAAACTCTGCCCCATCTAAACCCTTGGAACTACTCAAGTGCCAATCAATATTAAGGAAGTTAAAGTCACCCATGATAACAACCCTGTTATTTTTGCACCTTTCCAAAATTTGCCGCCCAAGCTGCTCCTCGGTATCTCTGCTGCTACCAGGGGGCATATAGAATACCCCCAGTAGAGTAACTGCTCACTTCCTGTTCCTGACTTCCGCCTATACTGTCTCAAAAGAGGATCTTGCTACATTACCCACCCTTTCTGCAGCTGTAATAGTATCCCTGACGAGTAATGCCTCCCCTCCTCCTCTCCCCCCATCCCTTTTAAAGCAATGAAATACAGAAATATTGAGAATCCATTTCTGCCGTGGTGCCAGCCAAGTCTCTGTATTGGCCACTACATCATAATTCCATGTATGCATCCAAGCTCTCAGATCATCACCTTTGTCCTGATGCTTCTTGCATTGAAGTACACACACTTTAGCCCATCTACCTTCCTACCTTTATACTCTTTATACTGCTGTTCTTTCCTCAAAGCCTCTCTATATATTACATCTGGCTTTACTCTATGCACTTCTTTCACTGCTCTATCGCTCAGGTTCATATCCCACTTGCAAATTAGTTTAAACCCTGCCGAACCATGCATATTGGTTGGGATGACGCCAGGGCAGATATGGCTAACTTTACTGGGAATAGTTCGTAATGTACAGGATAGATACGTGCTGCAGAAGTTGTTCTCAAATGGTAGGGCTGGGCTGCCGTGGCAGGCAAAGGAAGTTAAGGACCATATAAAAGGCAGGGTAAGTGCTTAAAAGGTAGCAAAAGTGAGAAGGAAGTTAGATAATTATATTTTAAAATCCAACAACAGGCAACTAAATAAAAGATAATAAGAAGTGCTAAGATTAAATATGAGGGCAAGCTAGACAATAATATAAACCAGTCCTTAAAAATGCGAAAGTGAGGCGAGATTTGATTTTGGACCACTGGAAAATGATGCCCTTGGGGTAGGATAGGGAAGAGATGGTAGATGTACTTGATATGTACTTTGCATCCGACTTCTCTGTGAGAAGACACCAGCAGTGTGCCAGAGAACTGTGAGTGTCAGGGAGCAGGAGTGAGTGCCATTGCTATTACAAAGGAAAATGTGCCAGTCAAACTCAGGTTCGTAAAGCGGAAAAAATTATCTGGACCAGATAGACTACATCCCAGAGACCTGAGAGAGATTTCTGAACAGATAACAGATGAATCGGTCATGACGTGTCAAGAATCACTTGATTCTGTCACGGTCCCGGAGGACAGGAAGATTGCAAATGTCATTCCGCTATGAGAAAGGACGAAGGCAAAAGAAAGCAAATTACAGACCAGTTCGCATAATCTCAGTGGCTGGGGAAAGCTTTTGAGTCTATTATAACAGATGAGGTTTTGGGGTACTAGGAGACTAATGATAAAAATAAGTCAAAGCCAGATTTCTTCTGTACAGGGAAATCTTGCCTGACAAATCTGTTAGAGTTTTTCGGGGAAGTCATAACCAGAATGATTAGAATGAGAGGCAGTGGATATTATTTACTCGGATTTTCGGAAGGCATCTGATAAGTTGTCACACATGAGGCTGCTGAACAGGATAAAAATCAGAGGAAATACTGGCATGGATAGAGAATCGCTGACAGCCAAGAGGCAACGAGTGGGAATAAAAGGGGCCTTTTCTGGTTGGCCAGCAGTGACTAGTGGTCTTCAGGGGTCAGTATTCGGTCCGCTGCTTTTCATATTGTTTGGCAGTGATTTGGATAATGGAACTGATGGCTTTGTGGCAAGGTTTGCGGATGATACAAAGATACGTGGAGACGTTGGTCATGCTGGGGAAGCAATGCGACTGCAGCAGGACACAGACAAATTTGAAGAATGGACAAAAAAGTGGCAGTTGGAATACAATATTAGGAAATGTGCGATGATGCATTTTGGCAAAAGGAATAACAGTGAACTATTATCTGATTGGGGAGAAGATTCAAGAAACAGATGTACAGCTGGAAATATGAGTCCTCGGGCAAGTCTCCAGAAGATTAATTTACATGTTGAATCTGTGGGAAAGAAGGCAAATGAAATGCTAGCATTTATTTAAAGTACTGTAAAGTAGAATATATAAGGAAAGAGAAAATGTTGGTACTTTATAAGACACTACTTAGGCCGCACTTATAGCATTTGGGACCCATATCTCAGTAGAGTCGTGTTGTCTTTGGAGAGAGTCCAGAGGATGATTACGGGATTGAAGGGGTTAAGATATGAGGAGCGTTTCGCAGACTTGGGCCTGTACTCATGCACTGACCTAAGTTTAATAAATGCGGTTGGGATTGGGAGTGGGGAGGGGTAAATCTTACTGAAACCCACCGAATGCGGAAAGGCCCAGATAGTGTGGATGAGGAGAGGGCTTTTCGTATGGTAGTGGTAGAAATAGTTTTTGAGGCACAGCCTCAAAACTGAGGACTAACCTTCTAGAATAGTTAAGGAGGATTTTATTTAGTCAGCAGTAGTGAATCTGTGGAATTCTCTGACTTTTTCTTTCAAGGCACATATAAGTATCTGGGAATCAAGAAGACATACAGATGCTAGAAACCTAGAACCACACACAAAGTTCTGGAGGAGTTCAGCACGTCAGGCTGCATCTATGGATGAGAATTAAATTTCGGGCCAAGACCATTCATCGGAACTCTTGGTACCCACATATCTGGAATATCAACAAGCAAAGACAGTAGAAAGTACTGCAAAATAGGGAAACCCTTTGACAAAATTTAGTTCAAGGCTCAAAAAATCCTGACAAACAGAGCTCAATAGTTAACAAATACAACAAAGGCAATAATCACTTTCAGCAATACCGACATTCACCTTTTAAATGAAAATATCTTTGTCCCATTTAAATAAAAAAATTCACAAAGATAAATAAGAACAGAATGGAAACTTTAAAAAAGACGTATCACACTCAAACCCACTTAGATAAATATTACCTTGGAAAGAAAGAGGAGGAGGAATAACACTTATGAAAAACAAAAATCACACAAGAGTCAGATAAAATTTCTAGTTATATACTTTCCTCAAAACTGAACAGGATTCATCACTCCATGTGTGTATATTCAATTGTGACAGAAAATGTGTGGCTTCTGTCGGTCGTCGTCGACCATGGGTACAAGCGCCTCTGTTATTCACTGGGAGTGGCTTCTGCAGGGTGCAAGCCAGGGAAGACTTGATATTGAGATTCGTCCGTTGCCCATGCAGTGGGACCCCCTCTCCATGCTGATGACTGGTCCAAAGGAAGGACGAAAAGTCCACCGAGTTTAGTGCCAACGGCATCGCAGGATTTGCCTTGCCGATACTGGGAAGAGCAGTCAGCCGCCTTCAGGACTCCGACTCTGGAATTTTCCTCGCGGTTTCCCAAATCCTTTCCTGTGAGCGGGTGTATCCGCAAGGCAGCGCAGGTTTGAAATCGGAGTTTTGCCTCTTCTAAAAGAGGTATCATCCGTGCTTATAAAGCCCCATCTGCCCGTAGCTGCTAGAAAAGACCACTTGCACTCAAACCCACTTAGATTAACACTACCTTGGACAGAAGGAGAAACAGAAATAACACACATGAAAAAAAAATCACACAACAGTCAGATAAAACTAAGTATATATTTCATCAAAAATGAAGAGTATTCAGTACTCCGTGTGTGTTTATGCAATTGTGATAAGCAATACCGACCAGAAAACTTCAATGAGAGGCAAACTCAGAAAAAATAAATCATCACTCTGGAAGAAAACATTAACCAATGGAATGAGACTGACCCTCCATGGGAGAGATCCCAATGGTCCGCGCTGGTGACAAGGAAGAATCGAGCACCTGACTGAGAGTTGGAGAACCCTTCCCAGAAACAGAGGGGTCCCTTGCAGAAATACAGGGCAATGTGGTTAACAAAAGAAAGTAAAAAAAAATCAAAAATACAAACAAACATGGCAGTAAGTGCAGAAAATGCCGAGAAAAACCAGACACAATCCAACACATTCCAGGATCATGCAGCAGTTTAACTCAATCTCGTTACTAACACAGGTACAAACAAGTGGCAAATATCATTCACCAAGATCTTGCTTTAAAAAATAAACTCACGAATGCACTCCATCACTTCTTAAAAGCACCATAAATTCAAGCCTGATCCAGTTTTGGAGTCAAAATCTTACAAATTAAATGATCATACAGTATTTCAGATAGGACAATCCATAACAACCACGCTGATATAATATTACAATATAAACAAGCAGGAACAAATCCCTAAATAGATGAAACCATTCCCAATGCTTCTCGACCAGTGAAGCACCACACCACAGATATTGTTGGTGTCACCAGTCAAACAACCGAAAGATTGTCTCTGTCAATCAGCTTCCAAATGTTGCTATTCTGTCATTCATTGCCATTCTCCGGTGCTGATTCCTTTCTCCTCATCATACGTTTTTACACCGACCATCGTCCAGAGCCCCAAACTCTGCCCTGTGCAGACTTGCCTCTAGTTTCTGACCCAGCTTCATTGAGCATCCAGCAGATGGTTTCAGTCTTTGGAGGACAGGGGTGTTTTCTAACAACCCTTTAGAAGCAGGGAAAATGACCCAGAATTTAGATAGAAATGAGCCATGAATAAGGAGGTTAACTTCGAAAGTCGTTCTTGCTCAGCCCAGAGTCTTGAGGGGGGAAGAACATCTCAGACAGAACTGCAGTTAGCTCTACTTCTTCAGTCTGCAGAAAATTCAAGGGAATCCTCTTCACCCACAGAGTGGTGACAGTAACCGATCCCACAGGGAGAGCGAAAGATGAACAAAAGAGGAGATTTTAAAATGACTGTCTCACTGAATCACTCAATCACTGGCAGGGACCAGCTGGTCTGACTTGACTCTCTACTGTGCACTAGTTGTGTTATAAATTCACAAAGTACAGGAGACAGAGTTTAAAATGAACTAATTTATTTTTCTCAGATCCAGAATATTAAACTCAGTCCGATTAAAGGTGAATATGCATCAGAAGAAACTCCTCCCATGCCCAGTGACCAGGGTGTAGAACTGTGTGTGGTGATCAGCAGCAATAATTGCAGAGTTCAGCACCGACAGTTACCCTCGAAATTGCATTCAGGAACGGTGATGGATGCGTGCGTCCAACATGCAGTTTATTGAAAGTATTTCCCCAGTGTGAACCCGATGGTGTGTCAAAAGACTAACACATTGTAAGCAGCTCATGTAGCGGCCTCTCTGCAATGTTTCAATGCTCTCAGCAATGGTTTCTCTGTAGCAGTAATGTTTAGGATACGACTGGAGATAACAGGGTTTTGGAGTGCGGGGCTACCCAATGACAGAAACGTTCTTCCCTGTGAGCCTGGAAGAGAGATTTTCGTGTTCTTTCGCGGGGCGAGATGAGAAAACGCGAATGGCAAGAGTGGGCCCTTTTTCTTTTTATTTTGTTTAATTCACAAACCATATAGTCAAAGTAAGAATTATCAAGCTGCATTGTTTAATCGCATATCCAGTATTGCTTGTTATTTCCGGGTACAGCACTGATCTGTAACAGGGGACACATCGCGCATCATGCATCCAAACGAGATTTCTTAAGCCTGGCCGGCTGGGGGGCTATTTTAAGCTGCTTGCCAAATCGAGTTACATAAGGTTAGATGACTGAGTGAATCGCTTCCCACATTCAGAACACGTGAACAGCCCCTCCCCAGTGTGAAACTGGTAAGGATATATAAATGAATGAATTCTTAACCACATTCAAAGCAAGTGAACACTGAACTACCTGTTGTGAACTCAATGATGCACATTTGGTTGATTTGGCTGAGAGAATCTCTTTCCAAAGTCTGAGCAGGTGATCGGCCTCTCTCCTCTGTGATTTCGCTGATGTGCCTTAAGTTGAGATGATGCAGTGAATTCTTTCCCATTGTCTGAGCAGGAGAACGGCCTCTCCCCAGTGTGAACTGGATATCCAGTTCGCGGACGATTTCCCTCCACGCAGCTCTGACATATTGGGAAATCGTGTTCGTGGCAGGTTACAGCAGTGGTTTTGCCTTTGACTTCTGCCGGCTGAGTTTAAAGTGATCACCACCTCTTGCAGTGGATGACCAGGAGGTCTAAGTCCACGTCGTGCTCTTGGCGCTCCACCAACGTATGCTGGCCTGCCCTCTTGAACGTTGGACTCGTGTGGTCAAACTTCACACGCTGGGACAGGCAGATCCCCTCCCTCACCGGGGGCCGAAGTCCGGTCGGCCACCTTCAACTGGTTTGGCCCGCCTGCCGAGACGGTTTACCAGGGTGTGGCCGCTGCGCGTATCACAGCGACTTGGAGCCACAGGTGAGAGCTGAGCTGAGCGCCAGATGGGGACCAAAGGTGGACAAGATAAAGGAGGGAAGTTTAGAGGAGACATCAGCGGTAAGTTGTTTTACACAGAGGGTTTTGTGTGCATGGAATGACTTGCAAGGAATGATGGTGGAGGCTAAAACATTAGGGGTATTTAACGGCCTCTTGGACAGGCTCATGGATGAAAGAAAAATGGAGGGTTATGGGGTAGTGTGGGTTTAGTACTTTTTTAAGGTTACATGGGTCCGCACAACATGGAGGGCTGAAGGGTCTGTACCGTGCTGTAGCGTTCTGTGGTTCTATGTTTGATGTTTTTGTGGACAGTCTAAATATTTTATTCGCATCTCCCTTTTTTACGGCTGTTTTACTTTTGCCTGACTCCTTTACCATGACAACTGACTGGAACTCTTCTGCAAATTACTTGTTGGCGGGGCGATTAAGGAGCACAGCCTACAAAACTCTAGATTCCACCGCCGAACCCAGACGATTCCACTCACGATAGAACACACAGCCACGATTTCCTTCGAGCACGTGATCTTCCCATTGCACTGCATTCTATCAATATGTCCAGCAATGTACACTCTATCAACAGGGTCAACAGAGAATTCCGAACTCTCCAGCTCTCTCTCAATCGGGTCAATTACCATGTGGTCACGTCAATGTGCAAGCAATTTTATTATCAAACCATGTTATGACATCACATACTACATTGAGGTTACTTTTCTTGGTGGCATGCAGAGAACAACAGAGAAATGCAACTGAAACATTGAAGTACCATGCAGAAAGTTAGACTATGCAAAATTGCCAATGTGCAATAGATGACTCACTGAGCAAACAAGAAATAAACAGATTAACGAATAACGAATGAATAGATGGATAGCTAGGGGGATGGGTTGATGGACAAATAAAAAAAACACTGCGAAAATGTTGCAGGGTTTTTGAAAGTGATTCCATAGCTTGTGGAAACATTTCAGATTTGAGGTTAGTGAGGTGATCCAGGTTGGTTCTTGATCCCGATGGTTGTAGGGTAACAACAGTTCGCGAAGCTGTAGTGTGGGAAATACAGCTGCCTTCCCTCCTTCCCAATGGCAGTAGCGGGAATGGCGCATGGCCTGGATGGTGGGGGTTCTTGATCGATTTGGCAGTTTGAAGAAGTGCTCAGTGGTGGAGAAGGCTGCTGCTGTGATGGACTGGACCCGAGGTTTTTTCTGCTCCTGTGCACTGGTTTATCGATAGCAGGGCGTGACGGAACCAGTCATGGTCCTCTGCCCAGTGCATGGAAAGAGATTTGTCAAAGTTTTACTGGCAATTCCGGATCCACGCAAACTACTAATCATTCAATTATGGACTGATCCAACATAACTGGTAATTTCTCCTTTCTACTCTTTTAAAGTGTGTAGCCATCCATTTTCCTCATAGGCACATGTCTGTCTGAGATTCCCTTCGAGTTCCCTATTCCTTGACATCTACAACCACACAAGGATGTGCATCCCAAGCACCCTCTGTTTATAGCTCTTGGCTTTTAGAGCTTATTTGAAATTACTACCTGAAAATTCCCCGTCACTTTGTGCATGTTTCTAAATAAATGACTATGGTATCATTTGCAAGATTATCTAGTCCACTTTTGTACATCCGAGCTGACTGTGTATATTTCAAACCCCGGATCAACTGACTGTCAACTACTCTTTGTGATTAAAATGCAATTCCTGGATTACAACGTGGTTGAGAGTGTGCTGACCTTTTGCATCAAAACCTGGTACTCCAGCTGCAGTGCTGCCGACAAGAAAAGCCTTGCAGAGGGTGTTTAGGGGAGCAGAGAAGGTTATTGGGGTTACCCTTCCTTCTGTCCAAGACTTCTTTCAGAGTCGATGCCTCCAGAAGACACGATACATCATTAAAGCCCCTCACACCCTCTCCATGTTTTTTTGTTCTTCTGCCATCAGGTAAACGATACAGGAGCATCAAAACGAAAACCACAAGGCTACTAAACAGATTCCTCCCACAGGCAGTCAGACTGCCAAATAGCTGCTCTACCTGACTCTGCTTTGGAAGCTTTTAACTTGCACTGGACACGTATAACTTGATATTAACTGACATGTGGCTGTTGTGTTTTACTATATATTGTTATATTTGTTCTTTAGTGTTGCGCTTGTTGTGTTATGATTGCACTGCTCCTGAGAAACGCTGTCTCATTCTGCCCTGCAGAGTTGCTGTACAGTTAGAGTGACAATAAAGGTTTTGAATCTTGAATCTTGAATCCTGAATGAATCTGGAAATCGCTGCCTTACAGGCTGCCACCTGAGGGCGGTGGTATGACAAAACTGTTACTTGACTGGCCATCTGGACTTGTAACAAGCTTCCTCAACATCCACAACGCCATCACGTTTTGTGTCGTCCACAAGCACATTTATGAATCTTCCCTATTTTCATCCAAGACAAACGTCAGAATATCTCCAACACTTGTCACATGCAGAATCGCTGCCCCCGACCACTGTTTTATGCCAACCAACTCTATGCCCGGAGCAAATTTGAATCCATGCTAGCCCCTGCAGCTCGGTCTTATGGATCAGCCTCCCGGAACACGTCCTTCTCAAATGCCTTACTGCCAGTCCGTTCCCATGGCTGGCAGAATGATTCACGTTTCCAGTGGCCCGAAACATGGGACAATTTTCAGTGACACATTAAGCTATCAACATATAAGTATTAGCATTTGGTCTGTGTGGGGAAACCAGAGCCTCCCGAGGAAACCCACGACATCACAGACAGCGGCGGGAAAGAAGGAGAACACTGGATAATCAAATAAAGAAGGAAAAACGGAATTAAAAAAAAAAGACTCCGGGAGACCGAACAGAGGTGACGGTCGACGTTTCGGAAAGGATACGATCCAGTCAGCATCTCAGGTGGAAAATGCTCCAGTGCAAGATACTATTCCTGAAGGGTCAGCGGGAGAAAGCTCTGATGTATCGATACCAATTGATGGCGTTTATGCTAGAGCCATACATCTGACAGGATTTCACATTTCGTGCCGGATCTCAATAAATACAAAAAGATCCGGTGCCATTTCCTCATCAGTCACCTTCCCCACATACCCAAAGTACTCAACTGAATTCGACACATTGGAACTCCACTGCAGTAAGTGTCCGTGAATATCTTTAATTTCGGAAAAGCACTGAAATGGCAATTACTGCTTGGGAAGAACGAGTGGAAATTGAATGAATGGTGTTGCGGGTGATATGTTCTCGAGGTGGCAGACAGATCTCGAAAAGACCAAAGTCGCTAGCGGTGTTCTCGGTCAGTCTTCGGCAAGGGACCCGCCTGAACCGATTAATGGCAGGAGTTCTTGGAGCCACTGGACCCTCGATGGAGGAAAGAGATCGCGCGATACTGGGAGATTCCGAGCAGCCATTAGGGCCGCACGGAATACCCGCAGGGCCCAACTCCGCATTCCGATTTTGATGCAATGTTTGGCCTGCAAAGAAAGTTCGAATCACCCACTTGGTGCAACTAAGCGAGACATTACAGGGAACTCGAGGCGAAAGTAAACTGAATGGAGCAATACAGAAAGCAGACTGGGGAGAAATCGGCGATCGTGTCAGTGTATCGAGAGGCTAACCACGGCCGTTCAGAGCCTCAATGGAACTGCATATGCACGTGAAGAAATGCAATATTTTAGGGCGGTATGGAAGAAAGGTCACTGAGGATTAATGCGGACCTGACAACGCAGATTAAGCTTTGCCATGAGACTGAAGTGCGATTTCATCGTCTCCTTCAGCTGAGCCCTGAACCTGGCCTGGACCACGGCGTAAAGGGCCGTGTTGGTGCAGCAGCTCAGCAGTTGCAGCATGTAGCCCAGCTCCCGCAGAGGAGACGGGGACAGCACGTCAATGTAAGCAAACAGGCTATCCCATACGGAATACACCGTCAGCAGCGCCCACAGCAGGATGAAATTCCCTGACATCACCAGTAGTAACAGGAGTGATTGCCTGCGGTTCTTCATCTCCGGGTCGGCGGGCGTTTCGCCATCGCGCGAACCCCGGAGTCTCCTCCGGGCTCGGCTGGCCACTAAGACGTGTCTGATGGTTAAACTGTTTAACAGAAGAATCAGGACAAAGGGTAATGCTGGGGTGATGAGGAAATTAATCAGCAGGTATGCAGCCTCCTGAGATGCGGAAAAACTATGATTGCGGAGACAGAGCAGGGGCAAAATTACCATCGAATATATCCCGTCGAGCAAAAAGTACCAGAAAATGTTCTTTAGGCAGCTCAATAGAGTCACTGTCCCCAGAACCAGAGCCGCCGCTCTCCCGGTGCAGTATTTTCGTTTCAGCCTCGGAAAACAAATGGACACAAATCGATCAAAGGTGAAAGTGACGGTGAACCAGACAGAGCAGTCCGTGGCGGCGTAAAACACGACGGCGTGGATATTACACACGGGAACACGTAACGACCAGAGGAAAAGCTCTGTGTGCATGTAAATCAGTGGAATCTTGCTCAATACCAGATCAAAGAGAACGACGAGCTGATCCGCTGCTACCATGGCAACTAGGTACCTAGTGACGCATTTGGAGAGACCGCACTTTCCCCGCGACAGGATGACGATTGTCAACACGTTCACTGTGCGGGGGGAGATAAAGACCATTAACAGACTTTTGGATGGAAACATTCTGAAATTACAATTCTTTTAATCGTTACCTCTTTCGAACAGAGAGGGCGAGAAATATCTTCGGACCGAGGCTGGTAAATGTGTGCAATTCATCGCCACAGACGGTTATGATGGTCAGTTCATTGGAACGGTTTGTAGCGGGGATTAATCGGCTCTTGATTTGTCGGAGCTTGACAGGATGCGGGGAGAGGGTCTAGAATGTGTTAGCGAGGGATGATAAATCAGCTATGATGGAATGGCGGAGAGGACACGGTGCGAAAATGGCCGTATTCTGCTCCCGAGCATTGTGGGCTCAGCAGTGATATCAACCGATGGCTGGAATGTACTCAGATGTTCCGCGCCAGAAGGAGTTGCAACCGGGAGGTGTAAAGAGAATAATGAACTGATTCATGTATCAAGTATCACGATGGGGGAACTTCAGCTTCCCTCAAATGCAAACATGAGAGAACATGAGAACATAAGAACATTAGCAATTCGAGCAGGAATACTCCATCTGTTCGGTTTGGCATGCTCCGGCAATGAAGATGTTCATGGCTGATCTGATCATGGACTCATCGTCGCATACCCGCCTTCTCCTCAGAGCCCTGAATTCTTCTGGTATGAAAACAATGATAACTGGTCTTAAATATATTTAACGCGCAAACCTCCACTGCTTCATTGTGCATATATTTCCACAAATTCACCTATCTCTGCGAAAAACCGTTCCTCCTCATCTCCGTCTCAAATTTACATCCCAGAATCCTCTGGCTATTTCCCTCAGTTATAGTCTTACCTACTAGTGGAAACAACTTTCCTAACTCTATCTTACCTATCGCTTCAACAATTTTAAATGTGTCTGTAAGATTTTCTCTCAAACTTATGAATTCCGACGAGTACATTCCCAGGCGAGTCTATTTCTCCTCATAGTCGAACCTTCTCATCTCTGCAACCAACTGGTGAACCGCCTACAGCTCCAGTTTATCCTTCCTCAAGTCAGGAGATCAGAACTGCACAATACTCCAGGCACAGCCTCAGCAGTACCTTGTGCAGATGCGGCATAACTTCCCTGCTCTTAATTTTTATTCGTCTCGTAACGAAGGCCAACATTCTATTTGTCTTCCTGATATCTTGCTGCAGCTGCGAACCAACGTTTTCTGATTTAAGCAGAAGCACTCCAAAATCCCTCCGTGCAACAGAACACTGCAATCGTTTAGCACTTAAATAATATACTGTTCTTCTATTTCTCATTCCCAAGTGGATGACCTGGCATAAACCAACTTTGTACTCCATCGGCCAGCGCTACTTCATTCGCTTAACCTACCAATATCCCTCTACAGGCGCTCAGTTTACTCAACGCTCTTGGTGACGGTGATAACTCATGGCCGTGATGATGCCCAGATGACCTCATGCTCTTCAATAGGTGAGACGTTGGGGCTATTTATTTATTTAATATTTATTCCTTTCAGCAATGCAGCCCACTCCAACAAAGTTCTGCAAAGCCGACTAATCCTGCCCTGACACAACCGCACACATCGCTACGGGGATCATAAACAGCAGACGTCTTGGTCCCCTCACTACAGGAAGGACTTGTAAATTACACGGGTTTGCGCATGAAATAGATCGGAATGCTGACTGGATTGCAGAGAATTCCCTGTGTGGAGAGTCTGTGTGTGCTCAGACTTGTTTATCTTCGAGTGAAGGTGCTTGGGAGGTCACTTGGTGGAAGAGTTTAAAAGGAGAAGAGGCAGAGATAATGTTTGCCTGTCAGAGAATTAATCGGGACACCGAGGGCACCAACGATGGAAGGAGAAATTCCGCAATGAATCGAAACATAGAAAACTTGCAGCACAATACTGGCCTTTCGGCCCGCAATGCTGTACCGAACATTTCCATTCCTAGGGATACACATTGTATACTATTTTTCTAAGCTCTATGTGGCCATCCAGTAGACCCTATCGTATCCCACTCCCTCAGAGTGCCGGCAGTCCGTTCTGCGTAATCACTGTCTGCATAAGATATATGCCCCTGACATCTCCTCCAGACCTAATTCCAAGCACGTTAAAACTGTGCCCTCTCGTGCCAGCTATTTCAGCCCTAGGGGAAAACAAATCTTTGACTATCCACAGGATGAGTACCTCTCGTCATTTTATAGCCCTCTATCAGTTCACCTCTCATCCTCCGCCGTTCCAGGGAGAAAAAGCTGAGTTCCCTCAACCTGTTCTCATTTCCAATCCGGGCGACACCCTTGTAAGGCTCCTCTGCACACTTTCTATGATTTCCACATTCTTCCTGTTGGGAGGCCACCAGAACAGAGCACAGTACTCCAGGTGGGGTCTGTACTGGATCCGATGAAGCTGTAATATTACCTCTTGGTTCTTAAACTCAATCTCATGATTGAAAGCAAGTGCACCGTATGGCATTCTTAACCACAGCGTCAGCCTGAGCAGCAGCTTTGACTGTCTTATGGACACTGACCCCAACATCCCTCTTAACCTCCAATCTCGCCAGGAGTCTTCCATTTATCTGGGTTGGAATCAATCTGCCACTTTTCACCGCAGTTTTGCGTCCTCTCAATGTCCCGCTGTAAACTCTGACAGACCTCCACACTATCCACAACACCCCGAAAATTTGCGACATCAGTAAATCTACTAATCCACCCCTTCACTTATGCTTCAAGGTCAATAATACAAAATCAAGAAGAGCAGTGGTCCCAGAACAGATCCCTGAGTCACACCACTGGTCACAGACATCCATGCAGAATAAGACCCGTCTATAACCACACATAGGTAACCATTTCTGGATCTACAAACCAATATCCCCTTGGATCGCATGCCTCCCTACTTCACAGTAAGCCTTGAATGGGTTACCTAATCAAATATACTCAGAGGAAGTTTGCGGAAGCGATACCGGGTGGAGAAAGCCGCTATGCAATTAGAAAGAGAACCTGTCATATTTTTCAACGTTAACCAGGAGAAAAAGACGAGACGAGACACTAACCAGGAACAGCTAAAATGGCGAGTAGAGGGTAGTAAATCAGTTGGATGGTCTGAAGAACAATCATGATTCGAATATCCAAGTGCAACTTTTCATGATTTTCAACAAGATATTGAAACGCCCAGAAAATATTCTTCGAGATTCCCGCAGCATTCCGCGTTGCATTTCGTAGATTATGATCCATTGCTGGGATAGTCCAGATTACCGTTCGCGATTCAGCCTCTGTCCTCTCTCTATCTGGAGACGGCTCGTCACTGATAGCGTAGACTGCCGGCTCTCACTGTAGCTGTCGTTGTGAGGGATTCATATTAATAGACCAGGCAACCCGCAGCCACACCTCCGTGGTGACGTCGACAATCCCCATGGAAACTCCCTTCATTAAATTCTATGGAATGACAGGTGCAGTCAACCCTTTATCTGCAGGCCGTCAGTTAAGCAATACAAATGCAGGGTTCGAAGTGTATCTAGTAATCCCAGCAGTTAACTGTCCATGGATGCGTGTCGTGTCTGTAAGGCGACACAACATGGATAAACTTACTGAAATACCTATGCAGGTAGCTGCAAACAATTGTGAGTCACTGATAACGGAGCATGCGTGTTTATGACATTGAAAGCTCATAGCTCAAAGAAGGGAGTTTGGCATGGGAGTAGGCGGAGGTGTAAAGCACACTCTGGTGATAGGGGCCTCATTATTAAGGGGAGTGGCAAGAGGGTACCTGGGCGACAACGACCAGGATATCTTTGATCGAGCTACGTATTCTTGTGGAAGGGTGAGGAGCCAGACGTCGTGGCCCATGTACGTACCAATGAAAAGGCTAGTACGAGGGATATTTTCTTCTTTATATCTTCTCCGATTGGATACCAGAGATGCCAGGCAGGATAGTTGAAAGCTCCTTTGCGGGATTGCGGGAAGGCATGGAGACCTCCGGAGTCCCTGGCGATTACAGCTGCGAGAGGTGCGGTCAGCTGCAGCTTCTAAAAATCAGGAAGGGGAGCTGGAAATAGATGAGCTCGAGATTATTTGAGAGGCTGAAGTACCGATAGACAGGACAATTAGAGAGGCAGTGAAACCCAAGGTGCAGGACACAGGAGACAGGATGACAGTCAGGAAGATGAAACGGCTGAACGTGGGTCAATAACTCCAACTGAACTTTGTGTATTTTTGATGTGCGTTCTCCCCTAAGCCGTCGTCTGTGACTCTATATTGCCATGTGCTCTTGTTTGTTTTCATGCCCCATGTGCTTCTGTCCCCGATCCTACTCTACTCCGGCCCCTGTATTACTGAGTACTCCGTCTCTCACCTGTGACACATTATGACCTGTTTTTCTGCCACTTCTATCTCATTGTGTTCCACCGATCATCTGCCTCTCCCTTTATTGTGCAGTGTATTTCAGGACTGTGTTTTCACCTGTTGGTTGCGAGATTTTCCCAATGAATTTCCCTGAGACTTTCCAGCATTCGTATCTGTCCGTCTGAATATCGACTCTGCCCGTTTCTCGATTCTGATGTTTTAATTTCTCTGCCTGGTTTTGATCTCTGTCTGAACTTTGACGCCGGCTTTGTTTGCACCTCGGGATTTGTTACTCAATAAATATCGCAGTGTGCACAGTGCAGGGTCTGTGATTGGATCCCTGATCCAGCGCCCTCACAGAGTTCAGTCACAGTGCTCGTGTCTCTGCCGATCAGTTTGCTGCTGTGACTAAGAAGGGAAGAGGGCGGCGTGTGTGTAGACAGGGGGAATGCACTCTGCACGGGCAGGAGGTTCTGCCGGCGACATCAGGGACATCCTGCATCCAGTCTACAGCATTCCTAAGCAGGAACAACTGGAACTGGTGGTATATGTCGGTGAAAGTGGCATGGATACGATGAAGGACGATGGTCTGCACAGGCATTTCGGGGAGTTAAGAGCATAGCTAAAGGGCAGGGCGTGCAGGGTTGTGATCTCAGGATTGCTACCCGTGCCACATGCTTTTGGGCCGGACCCGGGGAGAGTATACAGATTAATAGGTTGTAAAAGAGTGCTTTTATATTCCAGTCCTCTGCAGATGGGTGCTAACTTTGCATTTGGCTTCCTCACATTTCTGCATTGTTTTCCTGTGTGGAATCCTCCCAGGCCGCTCTGCACCTCTGCTTGATTCAATGTTCACCCCATTGTTAGAATGGTTCACGCCTTCATTTAGTCAGTCCAAGAGTAAGACTGAGCACTTCCCTACATTATATTCATTCTACAAATTCTTTGCCAATTTCTCCAGTCTGTATAACTCCATCTGCAAGCGCCCTGCTTCTTCAACTCTACCTGCCTTTCCATCTCTCTTCCGAGGATCGGCAGACCCTGCAACAAAGCAATCAAATCCTTCATTCAAATCATCGACACACAACGGGATAAGAAGCGAGTGCTGTGGAACTCCACTGATCACTGCCGTCCAATCAGAAAAGGACCTACTCAGTACTGTTTATGGACATCTCCAGAGCGCTACAATATTAAACACCACCAGGATAGTCTGAAAGTTCCGAGCAAAAGAGAGATGAGTATGATTGGCTGTGTCCGGACATGAGGTTTCTCCAGCTGCTGAGAAACAGTAAAGACACAATAATTTACAGATCAGTGATTACAGACAGAATAATCCATCATAACCGTCCGGATAAAATGACACAGGATAGACGAAGGACAACAATTTATTCAATAGATAAAGCCATTGCGAACTCAGATAACATACAGAAATCCAAGCTTGAACTACATCACCATATTCTGAATTAAAAAGGAAAGTGAAAGACGATGGCGCATGAACAGGGTTAATATTGTACCAAATGTAATATTTACAACGAGTATCCTCCCAGTCATTATAGAACAGCATTAAAAAAAAACTACCCGTACAGACAAAATATTTGTGTAATTCTCCAGAGCGCTACAACACTAAGCATGTCTTGAACACCCCGAAAGCTCCGGGTCATTGAGAAACGGGCATGTTTGGTTCAGGTTTTATCAGTGTTGGGGTGAGTGAAGCACTCCAGTCTAGTTCAAGAACCTGATGTTTGCGAGGCCACGACTGCTGCTGAACCTCAATTGAGCATTCCCAATCCTCAATGAACTCCCCGGTTCAAAGAACAAATAAAAACACTCCAAAAATACAGCAAAGTCCAGCTGAGCTGCGGCCAAGAAGGTACCCTTCCCTCTTTAGTTCCTGGAAGGACAAGGAAATCCGTCAGGAGCCTGTTGACTGCCCACAATATTTAAACCATCCTGTCATTTCATAACCAGCGGCTAATCATTGACTCGGCCGTTTATCATGTTGCAGATACGTTCGCTGGGTAATCGGCAATCGGTTTATCTGTGCAATCTTCTCTGTCTGCCTGTCTGTCTCTCTCCCTCTATTTTGCAGGACACCAAGCCAGAGCATTACGATTTTTAAAGAAAATCTAAATTCCACACTAAACAGTCAAACGTATAACCAGTTAGAGCTCATCTTGAACTTCCTTGTCACTCGCCTGGTGGACCCTCAGTGAACTGGAAAGCACCCACCACCTTCCGAATGGCGCTCGCAATCCATCTCCAACAAACTGGTCTCCCACTGCATTCTATCCTACGGTCGGTTCTCCCAGCGTCTTCGTTCCGCATCTCCGCCTAACCAAAGAAAAACAAGACCAAACATAGTGTCCCTCACCAAGAAATTCACCCGTAATCTGACCATGCTAACTGGATGGCACACTTTCCTTAACTTTAACAGTGATCCAAGCAGGTTGCCAGCAGAACGGACTGCTCTTACCGAACTGCTAAATGAAATACATACAACATATATGAACCAGGTCATTACAGTATTTCGATAATCATTGGCCTTTGACTTCTAAAATTAGAGCAGAATCACACAGAAAATGCTGTGGGAAGGCAGCAGGTCAGACAACATCTCTGGAAATAAAGAAGTTCTTGATGTTTCGATCCAGCACCATTCATTGGGACATGACAGCTGCAATGTACTGTTTCTCTCTACATAGTTTCAATCAGTTCCCTGCTCATTACAGGCACTTGCAACTAGTCAGCGTGATAGAGAACTTAAGGGAAAATGGATAAAAAAATGTCTGAGATTCCCACCCATTTATGACAACAAGGTCATAAGTCCATTATATCTGGAGCAGAATTAGGCAATTTGGCCCATTGAGTCTGCTCAGTCATGCCTAATCCTCTATTTCTCTTGCTCATCTCCATTTCCCGGCTTTCTGGCCATAACGATTGATGCCGTGTTCCATCAACAATCTATAAATATCTGCCTTGAATAAACACAACGACACGGCCTCCACAGCTGAATGTGTTTACAAATTCCCCAAATTCACCAGCCGATGGCAAAAGAAATTTTTCCACATCTCTGTTTCACTGCTGCCTCTCTATTTTGAGGCTACACCCTTTGTCTTAGACACTCCAAACTTGGGAAACATCCTTTCCACATCCACTCTGACAAGGCTTTTCAACATTGGAAAGGTTTAAATGAGATCACAACTCATCCTTCTTAAATTTAAGCGAGTACAGACCCAGAGCCCTGAAAGTGTGCTCATGTGTTAACCAGTTCATTCCTGAAATCTTCCCTGTGAACCTCACCTTGACCCTGTTCAATCTCTGCACATCTTTTGTTTGTGGGGATCAGAAAACATTCACAATTCTCGCGCTGAGGTTTCACAACTGTCTTGTAAAGCCTCAGCATTGCAGCAAAGTTCCAATATGCTAGACTGTTGGAAAAGACAGAAATAGAGAGATACCGCTTCTACCTCTTCCAACGATTCTGAGTGAGGCACAGAGATATCGGTATTTACTGACAATTACCTTTATTGTTCAAACTAACAAATACGTGAATTCATACCATAAATACCTTGTGCGCACAAATGTTAAGTACCCCTGACTCTGCTGGATAGTCAAAGAATAGCAAAGGTATTACCCGGGCGGAGGAATTTACGCTGGCCAGGCGCTCCTTGTTCCTCGTGGTCCCGACACACTCTCTACGTGCTTTACGCAGGGCTTTTCTCGCTTGTGTTTGCGATGGTTATTCTTCGAAGTTACCACCAGCGGCGCACACAAAGCATCCACTTTTATATCCATTGCTTATCAATTCAAATGTCGCATTCCCATGTCATTGGCCGCAGGTCATGTGTCTGGACTTTAACACCTGGTCATTGGCTCTGGTCTAAAGCAGCCTCCATCTATTGTCCTCTCCCCATCAAGGGACAGTTGCTGACTCATGGCTCTTTGTTCTCAGTCAGCAATGAGCTTGAATCACCTCAGGCATTCACAATCCTGCATGTTATAGCCAACCAAAGAACACCTCACAAAGAACTCCTTATTTGGAAATGACCTCCAGTCCAGCAGATTACCTGGTCTTTGTGTCTTCTTTAAAACACTAATCAAGTCCAGCATGTCAAGCTCACAAAATGGAGAACAGAGTGTCTTCACAAAATGGCAGCCTCCATCCCGCAACCACACGGCAAGAAAAAGACTGCTTTCACTGTCCTTGATTCATTTGAATTCACTGATTTGAAGATTATCGTTCTTTCTGGCCAACATATCCCTCCTCTTCATCCAAAGATTTATCTTAGGATCATTATCCTCCTCTATTCTGTTGACTATTCACTGGATTGCCATGGACCCCCAGCAGGTGTGCTGCACTTACATTTTATCTTTACTTACTACATTCTTACAATTTTTATACTAGCCATCGTTTTTTTCAGAAGTGCAAAATCATTTCCTTTTGCATAATATCAGCCTTCCATCTTCTGAGTTGATACACATTAAATTATATAATCATCAGTGTTCAAAAAATTAATATTACTGCAACATGTGAGGTTATTCTTACCCATGGACGTATTTGAACATTTGATCCCCAATTCCAAAATTTACCCCAAAAGTCTAAATCACTCAACATTTAATTTGCCTTCTCAGCATGTGTCTTAATAACTTTTGAATGTTCAGCCCACAGATGAATTGTTTCCTTTGCCTCCTCCACCACTCGTGTCCAGTCTGCAGTCAAATGAGGAATCGGTGGTAACTCGGTTACAAAATAGTCCCCAAATCTCCACTGCTTGTTAAGGCAAAGTTTGTCCTCCAATAGTCAAATTTAAAGTCACATCCACAATTGCAACATTGTGACTTCCCAAAGGACACTCTTTCCATCCTTTGGTATAAGTCATAGCTTATGTTACCCACATAAAACCTCCCTTTATCATCATCACAAGTACCCAGTACCCTATGGAATATTTAATGTTTTATCCACACACATCAAACCATCTACCCCAGCATAGTACAAATTCGAGTCTTCCATTTCTTCCACATGCGCCCGTATTACCCGTATCCGTTGAGGAAATTTTCTTCATATAACGACGTTGTTGTTGACAAGTTCATTGGCAGTAATGTTTCTGTAGCGCAACCAATCATCACCCCAGTCATGGTCAATTCCATCACCATAAAATGCATTATTCTCTTCATATTAAATTAAATCTGTAAATACACAAACGGTAATATCTGCTCTTATTTCCAGTTTCAATCTTGAATTACTTTAAATCCATGTTTTCTATCTGGTTTTCAAACCCATTCAATCTAGGCTGCCAATCATCTTTGTACTCAAGTCGTCCATCTTTTCTCCCCCAATTCCGTTTCAAGACAGGGGAGGCAGCAACAAATGTATTTCTCCTCTTTATTTTATTTACGCATCTCCCTTGTTTTTCAAACTGAAAAAATGGACAAACTCCTTCTTGGTCAGATCTGTTGCCATCCTCTCGGAATAACTGTTCCAAATTGAGATCTTCCAAATCAGAACTATTGTGTACATCAATTGTCAAGTCTCCAAAATTGGGACTATCATGTACATCAATTGTTACATGTCGATGATGATAATTTTCCTTTTTCTCCCCCACCAATTTCAAGTGGTTGATGTGGTACCATCCAATTTTATCTGGAGAAGTTAGCACCCTGTATACTGATGGACTTGCTTTGTCTATGATTTCATAGGGCCCTGCAAACCTTGGATTTAAAAATGAAGTGGGTTGGTGTATATTAATCATCACTCTTTGTCCTGGGCTTAATTTTATGGGAAAGACCTTTGAGTCAAAGTAGGCTTTACTCTGCTGCTTCTTCTTTCCTATTTGATGAGCCGCCACATAATTGGCACTCTTTCACTGTCTCTACCAACTGTTGTACCCACTTTTCTGACACAATCCCATCTATTTCAGGCTCTGACAAATCAAACCCTAACAACTCCTCTAACCCTCTCATGTTTCTTCCAGTCATGAGTTTATAAGGGGTGTAACCTGTTGAAGATGCCACTGTATTCCTTATTACCATAAGGCAGAACTGTTTGCCATGTTGTTCGATGTTGTTGGACCATTTTGGCCATCATGTTTTTTAAAGTTCGGTTCATTCTTTCCAAAATTCCACTGGACTGTGGTCTATAGGGTATATGAAATCCCTGCTTAATTCAGAAAGGTGCCATGGCATCTTGCATTATCTGGGCTGTAAAATGTGTGCCTTTATCTGATCCTATACTCCGAGGTAACCCCCAATGAATAAAAACCCTTTCCAATAAGACTTTTGCAGTAGCTTTGGCTGTATTAGTCTTAGTTGGGAAAGCTTCCACCCATTTGGTGAAAGTGTCTACTACTACAAATATATATTTGTACCCTCCTGTGGTTGGTGGCAAGGGTCCAACATAATCTATCTGCAAATTAGTCCAAGGTCCTTCCACTGGTCTGGTATGTCGGAGGGCTCCTTTCTTTACATTTCCGTCAGCATTATATTGCGCACAAACCAAAAAATTCTTGACATCCTCCTTCATCCGAGGCCACCAACACACTTCCTTGAATTTTTTAAGTGTTCTTTCAGCTCGCAGGTGTCCCCATAAATCATGGTACCAGTGGATCATCTGATTTCTTCCTAACTCTGGAACCACAAACTTTCCTTCATATAGGACTACTCCATCTTTAAAATGTTACACCCTTGTATTCTTCATACATTTCTGACCTTACTCCTTCTATTATTTTTTTTTAAATTCTTTATCCTTCTTCAGCTCCTCGGATAAATCCATAACCTTAATCTGTTGTTCCTTCTGCCTTCCCATCTCCCTAATCTGTGATTGCCATTCCTGTCCATTTAAAACACCTAGCTTTGCTAACTCATCAGCCTTTTTATTCCCCCCAGGGGACAACTTAGAGTGAGCTTTCACCTTTACAACTCCATATTCTTTCCTCTTTGCTTCTTCAAATATATATTCCGTCAGCTGAAACAAACCGTCTTGCTTCCCACAGAGGCAAATGTTCTGTAAGGCTGTTACAAACATACATACTATCAGAGGGTATGACTGATCCGGGTGGAAAATATTCTGGGTGGCTAACCGCATATGCTACCGCTGCCAATTCTGCTGCTTGTGCGCTCATGGTTTTGGGTAGCTTTAAAGCTATACTATACCTTTCCTGTCCTTGTTCATCCTCTATGTAAATGTCACACCCAGTTCTCTCTCACCATCCTGTACTGATGAGGAGCCAACTGCAAAAATTTTAAAATAGGTTTTTCCCTTCTCCTTTGTGTCTTTGGTCTCAAAGATTATTTTCTCTGATTTGTCTCTACCCCTCCTGTTTGTTTTGATACAAATGGTCCCTTGGGATCATTTGCTATCAGAACCTGACACTCATGTTCACCACCTTGGGACACCAGGTTGTCAGCTAACATAGTGGTTGCACTTACTCGTTTTGCAGTTATATTTCTCCCTTGCAACAGCAATGCCCACCTGGCAATTCTGTTTTGGCTTACTGAGCCATTTTTAATCCTTCCATCTAACAGTAATTGCATGGGAGTATGTTCTGTCATAATAGTAAGTGGATTAAGTCTCATTATGTAGTTGAAATGTTGTACTGCCCAGAAAACCGACAACAAGTGTTTTTCACATACAGTATACCCATGTTCTACTGGTCAGAGCATGCGTGATGCATACGCTACAGGTCGTAACATCCCATGCGTCTCCTGTAATAGGACTGCTGAGAGGGTGGTATCAGTTGACGCCACCTCCAATCAGAATGGTTCATCCGGATTTGGGGTTTTCAAAGCAGGCGCCATGGCCATTGCTTGCTTCAGAGCTGTGATAGCCTGGGAGTGTTCTGATTTCCATTCCCATGCCGCATTCTTTTTTCAGTAATTCCATTAAAGCAGCTGTCTTAGTGGAAATTCCATCAGTGTGATTTCTATAGTATCCTATTAGCCCCAGGAAGGACCTCAGCCCTTTCACATCTTGAGGAATAGGCAGTTTCATAACCGACTCTACTCTTCGTTTATCCACTTCTCTTTTTCCCGGTGTCAAGGGCATTCCCAAATAACGAACTTCTTGTTTCATCACCTGTGCCTTTTAGGATTTACCTTTAGTCCCAATGCATGCAATAATTGCAACAGTTCTGTCAATAGCTGATAATGTTCCTGCTTAGTTTTCGGCTGCAGGAGTAAATCATCTACACATTTGACCAAGCATTCAGGTATTGAGAACCTCTTTAAGCTTTCCCTTAAATGCTGATGAAATATAGATGGGGAATTATAAAACCCCTGTGGTAGGGCAATCCATGTATATTGCTGTCCCCGAAAGGTAAATGCAAACGTGTATTGACACTCTCTTTCTAATGGGATTGACTAAAACCCATTGTTTATATCTAAAACAGTAAACCCTTGCGCTTTTTCATTCTGTTTGACTACTGTTTCTGGGCTATTGCTACAGTTGGGGCTGTTAAAGGGGTTACTTTATTCAGCTCTCGATAGTCTATTGGCAATCTCCAACTACCATCTGGTTTCCTCACTGGCCTTATGGGTGAGTTACTAGTTAAGGTTACTGGCCTCAGTAACCGCTGCTGTACCAAACTCTGTATTACCTTACCTACATCTTCCTCAGCTCTCTTTGGAAATCCATATTGCTTCTGTGGCTTGGGGTCTGGACCTTGTATGCACACACTGCCAGCCATCTTTTCGCAGACATGATTGTACCGTGCAAATGCCCCTGAGTTTTGCGTAATGATTTACTGTACCATATGATCATTGCTCATCTCCTCTGGTTTTATCCACATTTCCCCCATGGTGCAGATTCTATCCTGATATTCACCTACTGGAATTTGTCTGTGACATGTATCATTCATACCGGTTTGCATTCGCCAAATCATGCAGTTAACTGGATCAAAACAAAGTCCCTCTTTGGCCATGTAATCACTCCCCAGTATATGTTCCTGCTCCCGGGGTAATTCAACTAGCACTATGGAATGTTCTAACGCTATGTCTCCTATTCTAACTTCTAAGGATGCAGTCACATGTCCCACTTGTGAATGATCTGTAAATCCACTTAAGATAATTTTACCTTGTATTTCCCAGTTTGCATTAGTTACGTTAGTGGTGTTGACGGTGGTTCGGGATCCTCCAGTGCCCCATAAAAAGGTAACAGGGCGGCCTCTGACCCTACCATTTACTAGAGGTCTTCCAGTTTCGTCCCACCTTGTGTTACACACCCATGTTGGTGAGACCTGACACCGTCATTGAAGCTCGGGTACAATACCCCAGATGGCGATGTCTCCACCACATTGTTTTGTGGGCTTGCTCTGTCTGGCCCCTCCAATGTCAGACCTCCTTGCCCTAGTCTCCCACTTCTCAGGTTTGGACATTTTCTCTTGATGTGTCCCTCTTGACTATAATTATAGCATTTAAACACTCCACCTCCAAGTCTCTCTGTTCTCGACACTGTTTCATTTCCTCTGGTTTTCCGAGTCACTTGATAGTGTGGTGGGGTGATATTTGGAGTGGGTCCCCCACCCTCATTTTTCCAGGCACTTGCATTACCTCCAACAGCCAGCAATTTCCCATTAGCGGGTTTATTTGGCCTTTGTGTCTCCTTTTCCCATGCTCTACTCATTTTCCTCAGTATCCACGCCTCATTATGTGTACGGCCAGTGGGACGAAACATGTCTAATACCTTTTTAGATTCATCGGTAGAGTGAGCCACCGATTAACCATCTATTTAAGGGCCCTGGTCCTAAATGGTCTCGATCTACTTTTGCTCCATATACTCCTTGGAACACCGTCCATAAACGGGAGGCAAACGCTCTGGGATGTTCACCTCTCCTCTGGTAACATTTGGCTAACGCCTCTACAGGATCGACTCTGTTAATACCCATAACCGTCAATATTGCCGTCTTTAATTCCTCATTTGTGCCCCCACCTTGTTGTTGTATATTTGGCAAAGCCCAGTGTATATTTGGATGCAAACACATTATAATCAATTTCCTTACCTCGGTGTCATCCAGACCGTGTATTATTCTCTGATGATTAGTGGCTAGAAACAGTTCCCGAGGATAATCTCCGAACCCACAAATACCTATATCTTTGGCAATATCTCTGAGCTGCTGTACTCCGAACGGAGTAGTGTATGTTATATTCTGGTTTTGATTTCCTGCTACAGCTCCCCACTCTCGAATAGTAACTACGGGAGCTAGTGGTGCCGTTGGCACAGGCGATTCCTGAGTATTGTATGCGGGCCGGGGATCCTCAGGAAAAAGCGCTTCATCATTATCAAGACTATATCTAGTCGCATCATCGGCTAAACCGTTCCAATCTATATCTGCATATTCACTCTCTTCCCCTCTTTCTGATCCAAAAGTGCATATTATCCCCTTCTGTGCAGAAAGTTGGTCCTGCAGCTTTTGTATCTGCTTTAAACACTTTGTATGGTCACTAATATTACTTCTCTTCTCAGAAACTGATTTCTGTATCATATTTATAGCTGTTGTTAAATGACTGCACTTTTTCTTTAACTCTTCTGCTTGACTCGGCTACATTAGCTTCCTTTTCCAGTTTACTCTGTTCTTTAACGAGTTTCCCGCATTTCAGCTGAAACTGATCCATATGCACCAAATCCATACTTCTTTGTCCCTGTAAATATGTAAAATTTCCCTTGAGGATTTGTAACTCCTTTCTAAGCATTCTGTTTTTGTTTTCTAACTCCTCTCGGATTCTTTTGTTTTCGTCTGCTAACTTATCTCTCTCAGCGTCGGCTTTTTTTGCGATTTCCTATTAATTCCTGAGGGAGGCAGGTAACTGCTACTGGCTCCAGTAATCGCCTAAATTCCTTGTCCGACAATTTTCCTCGGGCAATTCTAAACAACACTTCGCCGCCTTTACCGCTGGTGTGTCCAGCACACACCCCGTATTTTGGCTATTCCCCAATAAGTACTTCTGGAGGAATTCCCTCCGATCAAAGCTAGCCAAGTCCTTCGGACTTGCAGATTTCCCTAAATTCTTCATCCTGGGTCTCTACCAACCAGTTACCCAGCCCCGATATCTCTATTTCTCACCCACGTGGTCCGGCTCGAGTCTCGTGCTGACTCAACAAGAGATTTAACCTCGAGCCCACACAGGGACGCCAATTCTGTTCGAAAGAGAGAGAGACAGATACCGCTTCTACCTCTTCCAATTATTCTGAGTGAGGTACAGAGAGTTCTGTATTTACTGACAATTACCTGTATTGTTCAAACTAACTGATACTTGAAGTCATACACTAAATACCCTGTGCGCACACCTGCTGAGTACCCCTGACTCTGCTGGATAGTCAAGGAATATCAAAGTATTACCCGGGCGGAAGAATTTACGCTGGTCAGACGCTCCTTATCCCTCGTGATCCCGACACACTCTCCACGTGCTTCACGCAGGGTTCTTCTCGCTTGTGTCTACGATGGTTATTCTTCGAAGTTACCACCCCCCAGCACCCACAAGGCATCCACTATTATATCCATTCCTTATCAATTCAAACGTCGCATTCCGCAGGTCATGTGTCTGGCCTTTAACACCTGGTCATTGGCCTTGGTCCAAAGCAGCATCCATCTATTGTCCTCTCCCCATCAAGGGACAGTTGCTGACTCATGGCTCTTTGTTTTCAGTCAGCAATGAGCTCGAATCACCTCAGGCATTCACAAGTCTGCATGTTATAGCCAACCAAAAAATACCTCACAAACAAATTCCTTATTTGAAAATGACCTCCAGTCCAAGAGTTTAGTTGGTCATTGTGTCTTCTTTAAAACACTAATCAAGTCCAGCATGTCAAGCTCACAAAATGGAGAATCGAGTGTCTTCACAAAATGGCAGTTTCCATCCCCCAAACACACGGCAAGAACAAAGACTGTTCCACTGTCCTTGATTCATTTGAATTCACTGATTTGAAGATTGTCATTATTTCTGGCCAACACCTCAAACTCCATTTCTGTAGTTTGCCTTTTGGTTCCCATTCAACCAAAGCAGATAAGGGAATGTACCCCAATCAATTCACCAGCCCCCAAATTGGTAACCATCTCCCAGAGCAGCCCCCAATTTGTGCCGTACCCCGTAACTGGGTTGCCAAACCAGCAGAAATGGAAGACACTTTGGAATCTGGTGGTACTGTAACTAAAGGTGTTTATTAGCAAAGTACGTAATACAATACAAAAATAAAATGCAAATATGTATATATTACAGGATAACAGGATATACATGTTGTCCAAAATAGGGAGAGGTTAGCAGCGATAAGGAGGGGTGTAGGAGGCTGGAAGCCAACTCTGCAAGTGGATGAAGTGCCCCAAACCTCTCTCCTCACTACCATTCAGGGTCCAAAACAGTCCTTCCCTTGTGAGGCAACTCTTCAGCTTCGTGCCTATTGAAGTTATCTACTGTTTTCTGTCCTCCCGGTGTGGCCTCCTTTACAGTAGAGGGACCCGATGTAGTCTCTGCATTGAGACCTAATGAGATTCTGCAGATGTTGGAGATGCAGAGTAACATACACAAAATGTGTGAAGAACCCAGAAGGCCAGGTAGCATCTACGGGGGGGAGAAGCATAGCATACATTTATTCCTAAGACCCTTCCTCGGAAATGGAAGGAGGCTGAGTAAGATGTTGGGCAGAGGAGGAGGCGTACAAGCTGGCAGATGATAGTGAAGCCAGATAAGAGTGAAGGTGAGTGGGTGGGGGAGGTGGAAGGTGAAGTGAGAAGCAGTGAGGTGGTAGGCAGAAAATGCAAAGGGCTGAAAATAAGGACTCTGAGATGAGAGCGGACTATGGGAGAAAAGAATGGAAAGGAGGCATCAGAGGGAGATGACCGGCAGAGGGCAAGAGAGGAGATAAGAGGGGATGCAGAACCGAGAGCGTGGGGTGTGGGTGGAAATAAGTGGAGGTGGAAGTTAAAAGCATCGATGCTGTCAGGTTGGAAGCTACACAGAGGTGTGGCTCTCATTATGTTTGTCCAACAATGGACCGATATGTTGGAATGGGAGGCAGAGTTGTTTTGAAATGATGAGCCACCAGGAAATACATTTTATTGTGGAATGTGCTTGACAAAGAAATTTTCCAATCTACATCAGGTCTCACTCAGGTACAGGAGGCCGCACTGGGAGCACAGGATACAGTAGAAACTGACAGACCCGCAGGTGACACGTTGCCTCACCTGGACGGAGTTTGCAATCCTGAATGGTGCTGAGGGAGGAGGTAAATAGGAACGTGTGGCACTTCCCTCGCTTTGCAAGGATACGTTCCAGGAAATAGATTAGTGGGGGGAGATGAGTGGACTAGGAAATCCTGATGGAAAGCAGTGAGATGGGGCGGGGGGTGGTTAGAAAAAGATGCGTTTGATGGTTGGAGTTAAGAGAAGTTGTGGAAGTGACTGGAATATGGAGTGAAGGCAGATTTTCAGGAAATAGAGCAATTGGGTGTGAGATTGGCCTCAGTGGTGGTGGAAGGGAAACTGCATTCTTTGAAGGAGGACATTTCGGACGATCTAGAAAGCAAAACTTCGCCCTGTCAACGAATGTGGCAGAGACAAAATAGCTTTTTTTAAAAAACAGCGAACAGCATGGGAGGAGGTTTAGTCCAGATATCCATGCAAATCGGTATTTTTATAAACAAAAAGCGCCACTGGCAGTGTCTTTCTCGGGTCAGCTGTCGCCTGAATACTCCAGTGTGGATGGTGGAGGGGTTTGCAGAGATGGCGAGTGCTGTAGGGGTCAGAGGGGTTTACAGAGATGGTGAGTGCTGTAGGGGTCAGAGGGGTTTGCAGAGATGGCGAGTGCTGTAGGGGTCAGAGGGGTTTACAGAGATGGCGAGTGCTGTAGGGGTCAGAGGGGTTTGCAGAGATGGCGAGTGCTGTAGGGGTCAGAGGGGTTTGCAGAGATGGCGAGTGCTGTAGGGGTCAGAGGGGTTTACAGAGATGGCGAGTGCTGTAGGGGTCAGAGGGGTTTGCAGAGATGGCGAGTGCTGTAGGGGTCAGAGGGGTTTGCAGAGATGGCGAGTGCTGTAGGGGTCAGAGGGGTTTGCAGAGATGGCGAGTGCTGTAGGGGTCAGAGGGGTTTACAGAGATGGTGAGAGCTGTAGGGGTCAGAGGGGTTTGCAGAGATGGCGAGTGCTGTAGGGGTCAGAGGGGTTTGCAGAGATGACGAGTGCTGTAGGGGTCAGAGGGGTTTACAGAGATGGCGAGTGCTGCAGGGGTCAGAGGGGTTTACAGAGATGGCGTGTGCCGTAAGGGTTAGAGGGGTTTACAGAAATGGGGAGTGATGGAGTGGTCAGAGGGGTTTGCAGAGATGGTGAGTGCTCTAGGGGTCAGAGGGGTTTACAGAGATGGTGAGTGCTCTAGGGGTCAGAGGGGTTTGCAGAGATGCGAGGGCTGTAGTGGTCAGAGGGGTTTACAGAAATGGCGAGTACTGTAGGGGTCAGAGGGGTTTACAGAGATGGCGAGTGCTGTAGGGGTTAGAGGGGTTTGCAGACATGGCGAGGGCTGTAGTGGTCAGAGGGGTTTGCAGAGATGGCGAGTGCTGTCGGGGTCAGAGGGGTTTACAGAGATGGCGAGTGCTGTAGGGGTCAGAGGGGTTTGCAGAGATGGCGAGTGCTGTAGGGATCAGAGGGGTTTAGAGAGATGGCGAGTGCTGTAGGGTTCAGAGGGGTTTACAGAGATGGCGAGTGCTGTAGGGGTCAGAGGGTTTTACAGAAATAGCGAGTGCTGTAGGGGTCAGAGGGGTTTACAGAAATGGCGAGTGCTGTAGGGGTCAGAGGGGTTTACAGAAATGGCGAGTGCTGTTGGGGTCAGAGGGGTTTGCAGAGATGGCGATTGATGGAGGGGTCAGTGTGGTTTGCAGAGATGGCGAGTGCAGTAGGGGTCAGAGGGGTTTACAGAAATGGCGTGTGCTGTAGGGGTCAGAGGGGTTTACAGAAATGGCGAGTGCTGTAGGGGTCAGAGGGGTTTACAGAGATGGCGAGTGCTGTAGAGGTCAGAGGGGTTTACAGAGATGGCGAATGCTGTAGGGGTTAGAGAGGTTTACAGAGATGGCGAGTGCTGTAGGGGTCAGAGGGGTTTGCAGAGATGGCGAGTGCTGTAAGGGTCAGAGGGGTTTACAGAGATGGCGAGTGCTGTAGGGGTCA
Organism: Hypanus sabinus; assembly: GCF_030144855.1. Taxonomy (NCBI): domain Eukaryota; kingdom Metazoa; phylum Chordata; class Chondrichthyes; order Myliobatiformes; family Dasyatidae; genus Hypanus; species Hypanus sabinus. Next base: position 686,552 of record NW_026779103.1, read on the forward strand.
GAGGGGTTTACAGAGATGGCGAATGCTGTAGGGGCCAGAGGGGTTTACAGAGATGGGGAGTGCTGTAGGGGTCAGAGGGGTTTGCAGAGATGGCGAGTGCTGTAGGGGTCAGAGGGGTTTACAGAGATGGCGAGTGCTGTAGGGGTCAGAGGGGTTTACAGAGATGGCGAATGCTGTAGGGGTCAGAGGGGTTTACAGAGATGGGGAGTGATTGAGGGGTCAGAGGGGTTTACAGAGATGGCGAGTGCTGTAGGGATCAGAGGAGTTTACAGAGATGGCGAGTGCTGTAGGGGTCAGAGTGGTTTACAGAGATGGCAAATGCTGTAGGGGTCAGAGGGGTTTACAGAGACGGGGAGTGATGGAGGGGTCAGAGGGGTTTAAAGAGATGGGGAGTGATGGAGGGGTCAGAGGGGTTTGCAGAAATGGCGAGTGCTGTAGGGGTCAGAGGGGTTTACAGAGATGGCGAGTGCTGTAGGGGTCAGAGGGGTTTACAGAGATGGCGAATGCTGTAGGGGTCAGAGGGGTTTACAGAGATGGCGAGTGCTGTAGGGGTCAGAGGGGTTTACAGAGATGGCGAGTGCTGTAGGGGTCAGAGGGGTTTACAGAGATGGCGAGTGCTGTAGGGGTTAGAGGGGCTTACAGAAATGGGGAGTGATGGAGGGGTCAGAGGGGTTTACAGAGATGGCGAATGCTGTAGGGGTCAGAGGGGTTTACAGAGATGGGGAGTGATTGAGGGGTCAGAGGGGTTTACAGAGATGGCGAGTGCTGTAGGGATCAGAGGAGTTTACAGAGATGGCGAGTGCTGTAGGGGTCAGAGGGGTTTACAGAGATGGCAAATGCTGTAGGGGTCAGAGGGGTTTACAGAGACGGGGAGTGATGGAGGGGTCAGAGGGGTTTAAAGAGATGGGGAGTGATGGAGGGGTCAGAGGGGTTTGCAGAAATGGCGAGTACTGTAGGGGTCAGAGGGGTTTACAGAGATGGCGAGTGCTGTAGGGATCAGAGGAGTTTACAGAGATGGCGAGTGCTGTAGGGGTCAGAGGGGTTTACAGAGATGGCAAATGCTGTAGGGGTCAGAGGGGTTTACAGAGACGGGGAGTGATGGAGGGGTCAGAGGGGTTTAAAGAGATGGGGAGTGATGGAGGGGTCAGAGGGGTTTGCAGAAATGGCGAGTGCTGTAGGGGTTAGAGGGGCTTACAGAAATGGGGAGTGATGGAGGGGTCAGCGGGGTTTGCAGAGATGGTGAGTGCTGTAGGGGTCAGAGGGATTTACAGAGATGGCGAGTGCTGTAGGGGTCAGAGGGGTGTACAGAGATGTCGAGTGCTGTAGGGGTTAGAGGCGTTTACAGAAATGGGGAGTGATGGAGGGGTCAGACGGGTTTGCAGAGATGGTGAGTTCTGTAGGGGTCAGAGGGGTTTGCAGAGATGGCGAGTGCAGTAGGATTCAGAGGGGTTTACAGAGATGGCGAGTGCTGTAGGGGTCAGAGGGGTTTACAGAAATGGGGTGTGCTGTTGGGGTCTGAGGGGTTTACAGAAATGGGGAGTGATGGATGGGTCAGAGGTGTTTACAGAGATGGCGAGTGCTGCAGGGGTCAGAGGGGTTTACAGAGATGGCGAGTGCTGCAGGGGTCAGAGGGGTTTACAGAGATGGCGTGTGCCGTAAGGGTTAGAGGGGTTTACAGAAATGGGGAGTGATGGAGTGGTCAGAGGGGTTTGCAGAGATGGTGAGTGCTCTAGGGGTCAGAGGGGTTTACAGAGATGGTGAGTGCTCTAGGGGTCAGAGGGGTTTGCAGAGATGCGAGGGCTGTAGTGGTCAGAGGGGTTTACAGAAATGGCGAGTACTGTAGGGGTCAGAGGGGTTTACAGAGATGGCGAGTGCTGTAGGGGTTAGAGGGGTTTGCAGAGATGGCGAGGGCTGTAGTGGTCAGAGGGGTTTACAGAGATGGCGAGTGCTGTAGGGGTTAGAAGGGTTTACAGAAATGGGGAGTGATGGAGGGGTCAGAGGGGTTTGCAGAGATGGCGAGGGCTGTAGTGGTCAGAGGGGTTTACAGAGATGGCGAGTGCTGTAGGGGTTAGAAGGGTTTACAGAAATGGGGAGTGATGGAGGGGTCAGAGGGGTTTGCAGAGATGGCGAGTGCTGTAGTGGTCAGAGGGGTTTACAGAGATGGCGAGTGCTGTAGGGGTTAGAAGGGTTTACAGAAATGGGGAGTGATGGAGGGGTCAGAGGGGTTTGCAGAGATGGCGAGTGCTGTAGGGGTCAGAGGGGTTTATAGAGATGACGAGTGGTGTAGGGGTCAGAGGGGTTTACAGAGATGGCGAGTACTGTAGCGGTTAGAGGGGTTTACAGAGATGGCGAGTGCTGTAGGGGTCAGAGGGGTTTACAGAGATGGCGAGTGCTGTAGGAGTTAGAGGGGTTTACAGAAATGGGGAGTGATGTCGGGGTCAGAGGGGTTTGCAGACATGGTAAGTGACGGTGGGGTCAGAGGGGTTTACAGAGTTGGCGAGTGCTGCATGGGTCAGAGGGGTTTACAGAGATGGCGAGTGCTGCAGGGGTCAGAGGGGTTTACAGGGATGGCGAGTGCTGTAGGGGTTAGAGGGGTTTACAGAAATGGGGAGTGATGGAGGGGTCAGAGGGGTTTGCAGAGATGGTGAGTGCTGTAGGGGTCAGAGGGATTTACAGAGATGGCGAGTGCTGTAGGGGTCAGTGGGGTGTACAGAGATGGCGAGTGCTGTAGGGTTTAGAGGCGTTTACAGAAATGGGGAGTGATGGAGGGGTCAGACGGGTTTGCAGAGATGGTGAGTTCTGTAGGGGTCAGAGGGGTTTGCAGAGATGGCGAGTGCAGTAGGATTCAGAGGGGTTTACAGAGATGGCGAGTGCTGTAGGGGTCAGAGGGGTTTACAGAAATGGGGTGTGCTGTAGGGGTCTGAGGGGTTTACAGAAATGGGGAGTGATGGATGGGTCAGAGGTGTTTACAGAGATGGCGAGTGCTGCAGGGGTCAGAGGGGTTTACAGAGATGGCGAGTGCTGCAGGGGTCAGAGGGGTTTACAGAGATGGCGTGTGCCGTAAGGGTTAGAGGGGTTTACAGAAATGGGGAGTGATGGAGTGGTCAGAGGGGTTTGCAGAGATGGTGAGTGCTCTAGGGGTCAGAGGGGTTTACAGAGATGGTGAGTGCTCTAGGGGTCAGAGGGGTTTGCAGAAATGGCGAGTACTGTAGGGGTCAGAGGGGTTTACAGAGATGGCGAGTGCTGTAGGGGTTAGAGGGGTTTGCAGAGATGGCGAGGGCTGTAGTGGTCAGAGGGGTTTACAGAGATGGCGAGTGCTGTAGGGGTTAGAAGGGTTTACAGAAATGGGGAGTGATGGAGGGGTCAGAGGGGTTTACAGAGATGGCGAGTGCTGTAGGGGTTAGAAGGGTTTACAGAAATGGGGAGTGATGGAGGGGTCAGAGGGGTTTGCAGAGATGGCGAGTGCTGTAGGGGTCAGAGGGGTTTACAGAGATGACGAGTGGTGTAGGGGTCAGAGGGGTTTACAGAGATGGCGAGTACTGTAGCGGTTAGAGGGGTTTACAGAGATGGCGAGTGCTGTAGGGGTCAGAGGGGTTTACAGAGATGGCGAGTGCTGTAGGAGTTAGAGGGGTTTACAGAAATGGGGAGTGATGTCGGGGTCAGAGGGGTTTGCAGACATGGTAAGTGACGGAGGGGTCAGAGGGGTTTACATAGTTGGCGAGTGCTGCATGGGTCAGAACGGTTTACAGAGATGGCGAGTGCTGCAGGGGTCAGAGGGGTTTACAGGGATGGCGAGTGCTGTAGGGGTTAGAGGGGTTTACAGAAATGGGGAGTGATGGAGGGGTCAGAGGGGTTTGCAGAGATGGTGAGTGCTGTAGGGGTTAGAGGGGTTTACAGAAATGGCGAGTGATGGAGGGTTCAGAGGGGTTTACAGAGATGGCGAGTGCTCTAGGGGTCAGAGGGGTTTGCAGAGATGGCGAGGGCTGTATGGGTCAGAGGGGTTTACAGAGATGGTGAGTGCTGTAGGGGTCAGAGGTGTTTACAGAGATGGGGAGTGATGGAGGGGTCAGATGGGTTTACAGAGATGGGGAGTGATGGAGGGGCTGGAAGGTTTTTTTCCACAGATGGCGAGGCGTGTTTGGGAGCTTCTCCACCACGATGGAAATGCACTTTACCTCTAGTTCAAAAATGGCAATTTGCTTGTAACAAAATGAAATTGTCTCCGAGTGTTTCGCCTCTAATGCAACATTAAGCTGAGGTAACCTGTGCACCAAAGGGCACACCTGTAGCCCCTGCACTGTATTCCATCTCCTGTTTCTTTGCCCATTCCTTTAATCTGATGAAGTTGTTTTATTACCTCTCTACTTCTTCAAAACTACCTGTCCCTCCACCTGTCTTGGTATCATCAGCAAACTCTGCAACAAAGCCATCAATTCTAACATCTATGTCATTACCATATAATATGAAAAGAATCTGTCCCAACACAGGTCCCTGTGGAACATCAATAGTCACTGCCATCCAACTGGAAAGGGTTCCCCATATTACTATCTTTGCCTCTTGCCAATCAGCTACTGCTTTATCCATGCAAGAGACTTTCATGTAATATCATGGGCTCATTACTTGTTAAGCAGACCCATGGGTGGCACCTTGTCAAGTACCTTCTGAAAGCCCAGGTGCCTATCATCAACTGATTCCCCTCCATCTACCTTGCTTATTACTTCTTCAATAAATTCAAAGAACGTCAACATACTTGTCAAGTATGATTCTCCCTTTAAGACAACATGATGAAAATGGCTGATTGTATCATGTGCCCCAAATACCCTGAAAATACATCCTCAACATCCGAATCCAATATCTTCCCAAACAGTGAGGTCAGACTAACTGCCTCATAATCTTGTATCTTCTACCTCTTTACCTTCTTGAAGAGTGGAGTGATATTTCCAAATTTCCCGTCTTCCAGAACCATACCAGAGCCCACTGATTCTTGAGGCATTGTTACTAATCCCTCCAGAATCTTTTCAGCCACCTCTTTCAGAACTCTCAGATGTGCACCATCTACTCCGGGTGACCGGTTTACCTTCAGACCTTTCTGCTTCCCAAGAACCTTCTCATGAGTAATGTAACTTTACATAATTCTGACCACTGACATCTAGACATTTATCATCCTGCTCGTGTCTTCTGGAGTGAAGACTTATGTAAAATACTTATTCAGTTCATCTGCCAGCTCCACGTTCCCCATTACTACCCCTCCAGCCTCGTTTTCCAGTGGTCTGCTATCCATTCGCACGTTTGTTATATCCATATTAGTGTATTATTTTTTTTCAAAATACCTTAGTCCCATTCTAATCTGGAAACTTCACAAAGAAAAACAAGAACTGAAATGACAAATTCAGAAAACCCTATTTACCACTTAGATGAAAATTACCGAGGACAGAACTGGGAAGAGCTATAATAGTCATTTAAAAAAATCAAATGTCTGATAAGATTTCTAAAGTATACATTTTCATACAAAATAAACAGGATTCAGCACACCAGACAGGTATATACAAATCTGATTTGAAATACAGACCAGAAAACTTAAATGAAAGGCCAACTCAGAAAAATGAATCATCACTATGGAAGAAAACATTAACCAGTGGAATGAGTATGACCCTCCATGGGAGACATCCCAATGATCTGAGCAGACCAGATGGTGACAAGGAAGCATCGAGCGCCCGACTCTGAGTTGGAGACCTCTTCCCAGAAAAAGGGGTGCCTTGGGGAATTACATTTTAAAATAAACGGAAATACATAAAAGACAAACAAACAATGCAATAAATGCAGAAAATGCCACGAGAAACCAGACACAATCCAACACATTCCAGGATCAGCAGTTTAACTCAATCTGATTACTTACAAAGGTACAATCAGGTGGTAAATATCATTCACCAAAATCTTGCTTTAAAATACAAACCCATTCATGACCACCATAACTTCATTATAGCACCATGAATTTAGGCCTGATCCAGTTTTAGAGTCAAAATCTTACAAACTATAGGATAATCAATACATTATTGCAGATAGGACAATCCATAATAACCAAATGGATATAATATTACAGGATAAGCAAGCAGGAACAACTCCCTCAATAGAAAAAACTATTCTGAACACACTAGTTCCTCAACCAATGGAGTACCTCACCACAGGCATTATTTGTGTCATCAGTCAGACAATTGAATTATTATCTCTGTCAATTAGCTTCCAAATGTTGCTACTCTGTCATTCGTTGTCCGCCCCGTTGCTGGTTCCCTTCTCCTCATCATACGGTCTTAACCCGACCATCATCCAGAGCCCCAAACTCTGCCCTGTGCAGACCAGCCTCTGGTTTCTAACCCCACTTGGTTGAACTAATGGTTTCCCATTCTGCTTTCAGCCTTTACAGGACAGTGGTGTTTTCTAACAACCCTTTAGAAGCAGGGAAAATGACCCATAATGTGGAAATGAGCCCTGAATAAGGGGGTTAACTGCCAATGTCATTCCTCTTCACCCCAGAAATTGGAGGATTTCAAAGGACTGTCATAGAACTGAATCACTGGCAGGGTTCAACCAGCCTGAATTGACTCTACTGTACTCTAGCTGTGTTATAAATTCACTAAGTACTGGAGACAGAGTTTAAAATAGAACTAATTATTTGTCTCAGACCCACAATATTAAACTCCAGTCCTATTAAAGGTGAATGTGCAGCAGAAGAAACTCCTGCCATGCCCAGTGACCAGGGTACAGAACTGGGTGTGGGGAGCAGCAGCAATAATTGCAGAGTTCATCACCGACAGTCACTCTTGAAATTGCATTCCGCAACGGTGATGGGCAAATCTCCAGCATGAAGCTTACTAAAACTTTCTCCTCAGTGTGAACCCAGCAGTGTGTCACAAGGTTAGATTACTGAGTGAATCCCTTCCCACATTCACAGCAGGTGAACGGCCTCTTCACAGTGTGAACTCAATGATGCACATTTGGCGGAGATGTCTGAGAGAAATTCTTCCCAATGTCTGAGCAGGTGATCAGCCTCTACCCAGTGTGATCTCGCTGGTGTCTCTGTACATGAGTTGATCGGCGGGATCCCTTCCCACATTTACAGCAGGTGAATGGTCTCTCCCCAGTGTGAACTCGCTGGTGTGCCAATAAGGAAGATGACCGAGTGAATCCCTTCCCACATTCTGAGCAGCTGAACTGCCTCTCAGCATTGTGAACTGACTGATGTCTCAGTCGGTGAGATGAGCAAGTGAATCCTTTCCCACAGACTGAGCAGGTGAATGGCCTCTCCCCAATGTGAACTGACTGGTGTATCTTCAGTTGGGCTGAGCAAGTAAATCCCTTCCCACAGTCTGAGCAGGTGAACGGCCTCTCCCCAGTGTGAATTCGTCGGTGAGCCATTAGGTTTGATGACTGACTGAATCCCTTCCCACAGTCTGAGCAGGTGAATGGCCTCTCTCCAGTGTGAACTGTCTGGTGTCTCAGTAGGTGACATGCCAGAGAGAATCCCTTCCCACAGTGTGGGCAGCTGAATGGCCTCTCTCCAGTGTGAACTCGCTGGTGACTCTGTAGATTGGATGATCGAGAGAATCCCTTCCCACATTCTGAGCAGGTGAAAGGCTTCTCCCCGGTGTGAACTCGCTGGTGTCTTTGTAGGTAGGATGACTGACTGAATGTCTTCCCACAGATTGAGCAGGTGAATGGCCTCTCCCCAGTGTGAACTGTCTGGTGTATCTGTAGGTCAGATGATTGAATGAATCCCTTCTCACAGACTGAGCAGGTGAATGGCTTCTCTCCAGTGTGAACACTCTGGTGTCTCTTTAGGTGGGCTGACTGAGTGAATGCCTTCCCACAGTCTGAGCAGGTGAACGGCTTCTCCCCAGTGTGAATTCGCTGATGTAGCTTCAGTTGAGATGAAGAAGTGAATCCCTTCCCACAGTCCATGCAGGTGAACAGCTGCTCCCTGGTGTGAACTCGCTGGTGAGCCATTAGGTCAGATGACCAAGTGAATCTTTCCCTATAACTTCAGCGGCTGACCAGCCTCTGCCCAGTGTGAACTGACTGGTGTGTCCACAGGTGGGAAGACCTTCTGAATCCCTTCTCACACACAGAACAGGTGAATGGCCTTGCCCCAGTGTGAACTTGCTGATGTACCTTCAGTTGTGATGACCAACTGAATCCAATCCCACTGTCTGAGTGGGTTCTCCCATGTGTAAGATGATGGGCATGCCAGTCGGTCAGATGATTGAGCAAATCCCTCTCCACAGTCTGAGTAGGAAGGATGGTCGATTGAATCCCTTGCTCCACTCCTAAAATATCTGGACAGAGACAGCAAAACTGGTGTGTTGTGTTTGAATTCCCATAGACAAATTCCTTGTTGTTTTTAACCTGTAAAAAGATTTACAAAATCCATCAATGGGTATAGGTCAAAATTTCAGACGAGATCACTCGAATTGTCAAGGTGTAATCTGGCATCACACTGTTACAGTGAGGTTCTAACTGGGCACAGTGCTGGGTTCAGGAATGACCATCAAACTCTTTGATGCTCTTCCTGTCTCTGTAAGAATGGGACATTTCTGCCGTCTCCAATCTGTGACCTGGCTCAGTTTGACTCTCTCCATTGGTGTCATTCCCTGTTGCCACTGAGCTGTATGGCTGCCTGGCCCCACAGGAACTGAAACAGTCTCACACAAATAGTCTTTCTTGTCACGTAGATGGAATTTCTTTGATGTACTGTTAATTTAAACGGCCACAGTTTTAATGCCATGTGAATATCTCCCACTCAGCTGTACAGGATTGTTGGTCAGCACAGAATTCGAGTGAATGTTAGTATTATTTCAGGCACTTGTCACAGTCATGGAAAAATACAATACAGACACAGGCCCTTTGGCCCATCTAGCTTATGTTGAACCATTGAAACAGTCTACTCCCGTAGCCCTACTATCCAGGTACTATACGAACCTCTTAAATGTTGAAATCAAGCACGCATGCACCACATGTGCTGACTACTCATTCCACACCCAGATGATCAACAGTGTCAAGATGTTTCCCCTCAAGTTTCCCTTAACGTTTCACCTTTCACACTTAACCCATGGCCTCTGGTTGTAGTCTCACCCCATCTGAATGGAAAAAGCAAACTGGCATTTACCCTATCTATGCCCTTCTTTCACTAACAAATCTCCACTCAATCTTCTATATTCCAAGAAATAATGTCCTGACCTGTTCAGCCTCTCCTTGTAACCCAAGTGCTCCAGACCTGGCAACATCCTTGTGAATTTTCTCTGAACTCTCGGAACCTCTTTTACATCTTTCATGTAGGCAGGTGACCAAAACCGCACACAATACTCCAAATTAGGCCTCACCAATGTCTTGTACAAAGTCAACATAACGTCCATCTCCTGTACTCAGTACGTCGGTTTATGAAGGCCAATGTGACGAAATCTTTCATTCTGTCCCTATCGATCTGTGACACTACTTTCAGTGAAATATAGACCTGTATTCCCAAATCCCTTTCTTCTACAACACTCCTCAGTGCCCGACCAGTCACTGTGTCAGACCTACCCTGGTCTTTGCAGCTGGTCCAGTTCACAGTGCAGGCCATGACAGTCTTCCTCTCTGAACACTACACCACCAGACTTGGTGTCATCCACAAATTTGCTGATCCAGCTAACCACACCATCATCCAGATTACTGATATAGATGACAAACAACATCAGACTCAGCACTGATCCCTGTGGCACACCACTAATCACAGGCCTCCAGTCAGGGAGGCGACCATCTGCTACCACACTCTGGCTTCTCCCAAAGACAGTGTCTCGTCCAATTTACTATCTCATCTTGAATACTGAGTGACTGAACCTTGTTGACCCACCTCCCATGTGAGACTTTGTCAAGTGCCTTGCTAAAGTCCATGTAGACAACATCCGTTGCCTTGCCTTCATCCACTTTCCTGATAACTTCCTCGAGAGACTCTATAAGACTGGTTAGACATGACCTACCATGCACAAAGCCATGCTGCCTATCCTTAATTAATCCACATCTATCCAAATACTTATACATCTGTTTCCTGCACATACGTTCCAATAACTTTCCCACGACGGATGTCAAGGTCACCGATGTATAATTTCCTCGTTTATTATTAGAGCCTTTCTTGAGCAGCGGAACAACATTAGCAACAACATTGGGAACATCCAATCCTCCAGTACCTCACTTGTCACTGAGGATGTGCTTGAGCCCCGACAATTTCTGTACTTGGTTTCTGCAGGGTTCCAGGGAACAACCTGTCAGGTCCAGGGAATATATCCACACTATTTTGCCTTAAGACAGCAAACACCTCCACTTCTGTAATCTGTCCAGGGTCCGTGAAGTTAATGCTGCTTTGCCTCACTTCTATAGATGCTGTGTCCATCTCCTGAGTAAATATAGATGTAAATATAATATTTTAAATCTCCCCCATATATTTTGTCTCCTCATATTGATTACCATTCTGAACTTCAGGAGGATTCATTATTTTCCCTTGCAATCTTTTTGCTCTTAACATATTTGCACAATCCCTGAGGATTCTCCTTCACCTTGTCTGCTGGGGCAACCTCATGCCTTCTTTTATTTCTTTCATAAGTGTTCACTTGAATTTCCTGTACTTCATAAGTATCCCATTTGTTACTATTTGACTGTACCTGGTATGCAACTCCTTGTTATTGAACTGGGAGAGGAAAGCCAAAGGGGTGATAGAAGATTCATGAGTTTGGGGAACGAAACAAGAATGTGTCTGATATCCCACTGGTAATGCTTGCCAGTGCTGCACGGTGGGTGGGGTCTGTGAAACTAAAGTTGCAGGGGGAATGGGAGCCTGAATAACAGAACAGATAGTGGAGAGTTTGTGGAGACAGATGTTGTTCTGTCCTCAGACAAGGTCAGGAATGAAAAACGTTGAGCATGATGCAGTGAATATGCTCAGCCCTGTATATTTCAATACAAGGAGCAGCGTAGGAAAGGTGGATGTGTTCAGGGCATGGATCAACACCTGGAATTAAGACACTAGGATCTGGCAACTGTGGACTGGGACAGGCTGCTTTATGGCAAAGGTGTGCTTGGTCAGTGGGAGGCCTTCAAAGCGAAATTTTGAAAGTACAAAGTGGGTATGTGCTTCTCAGAATAAAAGGTAAAGATAGAAATTGTAGGGAACCTTGGATTTCAAGAGATATGGAGACCCTGGTGAAGCACAAAATGAAGTTGCATAACAGGGATAGGCAGGCAGGTTCTAATGGAGTATAAAAAATTCAAGAGGACACATAAGCAATAAATCAGGATGGCTAAAGAACAGCATGAGGTTGTTGTCGCAGAAAAGATGAAGGATAATCCTCAGGGCTTCCAGAGACAGATTAAGAGCAAAAGGATTGTAAGGCAGAAAGTTGGTCCTCTGGAAGACCGGAATGCAATCCATGTGTGGAACCAAAGCAGATGGGGGAGATGTTAAATATTTTTTCATCTCTATTTACTCAGGAGATGGACAAAGCGTCTAAGGGAGTGTGAAAAAGCGGCATTAAAATCGTGGACCCTGTACCAATTAAAGAAGAAAAGTTATTTTGCTGTTCAACATAGAGCATAGATGTCTACAGCATATTCCAGGCCATTCAGCCCACAATGTTGTGCCAACCATGTAACGTACTCTACAAACTGCGTAGAATTTCCCTAGTGCATAGTCCTCTATTTCTCTAAGCTCCATGTTCCTAACTAAGAAGCTGTTAAAAAAAAAAACCCTATTTTATCCGCCTTTACCACCGCTGCTAGCAGTACATTCCATGCATGCACCACTCTCGGTGTGAAAAACTTACCCGATATCCCCTCGGTACCCATTTCCAAGCACTTTAAAACTATGCCTCCTTGTGTTAGCTTTTTCAGCCCTGGGAAAAAGCCTCTGACTATCCACACGATCAATGCCCCTCATCATCTTATACACCTAAAAAGAGGCTCTAAACATAAAAAAAGGAAAATATTCTTTGCTTTGAAGATTTGTTAGAAGTACAGAAGTTAGTTTTTTTTTACACAGAGAGTGGTGAGTGTGTGGAATTGGCTGCCAGTGGCGGTGGTGGAGGCGGAAATGAAAGGGTCCTTTAAGAGAGTCCTGGATGGATACATGGAGCTCAGAAAATTAGAGGGCTATGGGTAAGCCTAGGTAATTCTAAGGTAAGGATATGTTTGGCCCGGCTTTGTGGGCCAAAAGGCATGTATCGTAATGTAGGTTTTCTATGTTTCAGTGTAGACAAAATATAAGGATATAGAACGGGTAAATTCAAGCAGGCTTTTCAAATGATGTTAAGTGTGACAACAACCAGAGGTTATGGGTAAGTGGGGAGGTGAAAATTTATGGGGAACATGTGGAAAATCTCTTCAATGAATTGGCCATGAGAGTGCAGAGTGAAATGCCAGCACAAGTGGTGCACGCCAGCTCGGATTCACCGTTTCAAAGAAGTTTGGAAGGGAGCCTAGATGGTAGGTGTTTGGAGGGCGATGGTCCCAGTGCAGGTAGATGCATTAGACAGCTTGAATGTACTTTCAGCATTGACTAGATGGGCAAATAGTCTGTTTCCATACTGAACTTCAACATGTTTCTATGACAGAGAAGCTGGCCGAACTTGTTTGGAAATTAGAGAGAGTGCAGAGGCGATTTACTAGGATGTTACCTGGGTTTCAGCAATTAAGTTACAGAGAAAGGTTGAACAAGTTAGGTCTCTATTCATTGGAGCGTAGAAGGTTGAGGGGGGATTTGATCGAGGTATTTAAAATTTTGAGAGGGATAGATAGAGTTGACGTGAACAGGCTGTTTCCATTGAGAGTAGGGGAGATTCAAACTAGAGGACATGATTTGAGAGTTAGGGGGCAGAAGTTTAAGGGAAACGCGAGGGGGTATTTCTTTACTCAAAGAGTGATAGCTGTGTGGAATGAGCTTCCTGTAGAAGTAGTAGAGGGCAGTTCAGTTGTGTCATTTAAGGTAAAATTGGATAGGTATATGGACAGGAAAGGAGTGGAGGGTTATCGGCTGAGTGCGGGTAGGTGGGACTAGGTGAGATTAACGATTCGGCACGGACTAGGACGGCCAAGATGGCCTGTTTCCGTGCTGTGATTGTTATATGGTTAAAATTTACTGGTCCTGATATATCCCGATTAACTGGAATCCACTGTACTGTTGAAATGTAGTCAGTTGTAACGTAGGGAACGAAAACAACCAGGGCAGATAATCTGTTAGTGATTTTGGTTGAGGAACAGAGATTGGTTTAGAAAGAGAGAAGGATTTCCCACTAGACAAAAGGTTATGGCATTTGTTACATTTGCCTGAAAAAGCAAGTATAGATTTAGTTTTGAAAGAGAGCACTTCTGGCATTATGGCGTTCTCCCCGTATCGCTCTGAAATGTCAGGATTGCTTAAGTGTCTGCTCAGGCAATTGAGATTCTAACATAGTGGCAAGGATAAGCCAAGCTGACACCTTTGGAACGCAATAATTTTTCTTACCCTCTGCGAACAGAACTATATAGACTTTTTACAATGTTTACATGATTCTTCAATACAGTTCAGGAAAATTATGTTTTACAGCCTATTGCATTGTTCCTTACAATTGTCCATCCACCTCCAGAGCCTCAAAATCCTGGAACCCTGAAGACAAGGTAGTCTTCTAAGCCTTGTTCTTGGCATATCATATAGTTGTGTGACACTGACAGCTGGTTGAATTCCTGCAAAGAACCAAAGTCAGGGTGTAACTCCAGCTCAGGGTCTTCAAAAGTACCCTGGAAGGGAAAAATAGAGATATTAAAGATAGAAATAGAGCTGTTTCTGAAGATGCCAGCAAAGGAGTCGCCATTAGGCACCTTCGTTCTCCTAAGCTCCTCCTCTACTAAGGATATCCCAACATCCATGAGACAGTATATATGATTGGCTACTGTTCAAAATTAAGGTCAGACATACACAGCAGGAGGTGATTGATTTGCTTGCCCTTTTAAGAGGGACGCAAGGTTTGTAACAGCAGTCTAGCCACTAAATCCTGTTTGAAGATACGCCTAGTTCAAGAGTATCCTAAAGGGCAACAAGAGAATGCTTTCAAGGTGTATGTTATGCTCAAAGACCAGAGCAACAGATCCTTAGCCTGGTCAGTGTTCACTGATCTGTTTGCTATCCATTGTGATTCTTCATCCTACATCTTGAACACCTGTAGTAGCCTAATGGAGAGATCAGCTAGAAGAGAGAGAGATTATCAGATTGAAGCATTGAATGGTGACATTACTCTTACACCTCCAACACTAATTCAGTGTAATGACATTCCAGACAGTCAGAAAGAAATACCAACGCCTGAGGCTGCTCTCTAGAACCTTAAGTGTTGTGCCAAACAGATCCCACCTGTAGATGATACAGGCCAAATCCCACTTTGCCTTGGTAGAGATATCCTCACAGCACACAAGGTCAGGAAGGATATCAGTGGTCATGGCAAAGCACCCTTTGCACAGAAGCTGAACCGAGGATGTGTTCTTGTTGGTGATATATGTTCAGGGAACGTACACAGGCCTACTGTTCACAGCTTTACAACAAACATTCTGGAAAATGATGGGGTGGTAAATTGGATTAGTAAATATGCAGATGATACTAAGGTAGGTGGCGTTGTGGATAATGAAGTAGGTTTTCAAAGCTTGCAGAGAGATTTAGGCCAGTTAAAAGAGTGGGCTGAATGATGGCTGATGGAGCTTAATGCTGATAAGTGTAAGGTGCTACATTTTGGTAGGAATAATCCAAATAGGACATACGTAGTAAATGGTAGGGCATTGAAGAATGCAGTAGAACAGAGTGATCTAGGAATAGTGGTGCCAAGTTCCCTGACGGTGGAATCGCATGTGGATAGGGTGGTGAAGAAAGCTTTTGGTATGCTGGCCTTTATAAATCAGAGCATTGAGTATAGGAAATGGGATGTAATGTTAAAATTGTACAAGGCATTGGTAAGGCCAAATTTGGAGTATTGTGTACAGTTCTGGTCACTGAATTATAGGAAAGATATCAACAAAACAGAGAGAGTACAGAGAAGCTTTACTAGAATGTTACCTGGGTTTCAGCACCTAAGTTACAGGGAAAGGCTGAACTAGTTAGGTCTTTATTCTTTGGAGCGTAGAAGGTTGAGGGGGGACTTGATAGAGGTATTTAAAATAATGGGGATATATTGAGTTGATGTGGATAGGCTTTTTCCAATGAGAGTATAGGAGATTCAAACAAGAGGACATGATTTGAGAGTTAGGGGGCAAAAGTTTAAGGGTAACACGAGGGGGAATTTCTTTACTCAGTGAGTGTGAAACGAGCTTCCAGTAGAAGTGGTAAAGGCAGGTTTGGTATTGTCATTTAAAGTAAAATTGGATAGGTATATGGACAGGAATGGAGGGTTATGGGCTGAGTGCGGGCCAGTGGGACTATGTGAGTGTTAGCATCGGCACGGACTAGAAGGGACGAGATGGCCTGTTTCCGTGCTGTAATTGTTATATGGTTATATATATGGAAGGGAAAAGGTAGGAGTGACAACGCAGCAGCAATGGCTGGAGTTTCTGGGAACAATTCAGGAGATGAGTGATCGATACATCCCAAAGAAATGGAAGCATTGGAAAGGCAGGAGGACGCAACCAAAGCTGAAATGAGCCAAAGCCAACATAAAAGCCAAAGAGAGAGCAAACAAAAGAGCAAAAACAATTGGGAAGCTTTGAGAAACCAACAGAAGACCGAAAAACAAGTCAGATGAGTTTAGGACATAGAATGATGATTAATGAGTCAGTCATTAAAGAGCCTTGGCAGCACCCAACAGTCTGAGGCATTTAGAGGAACAAAATATCTGGGGCTTCAATATCTCTTGAGAACCAAGGTTCCCTGCACCAGTTACCTTTCACCTTTTATTTTGACAGACACATACACACTCTACACCCTCAAAATTTCACTTCTGAAGGCTCCCACTTACCAAGTACTCCTTTGCCAGAAAGCAGCCTGTCCCAAACCACACTTGTCAGATCCTTTCTGATACCATCAAAATTGACCTTTCTGCAATTGAGAATCTCAACCCGTGATCCAGAACTCTCTTTTTCCTTATTTACTTTCAATTTCATGGCATTATGATCTCTAATTGCAGTCACCAGCCATGGATCATTTCCTAACAGCTTATTGCACACTTATACGTCAGGAATTCTAGGTAGTGATTAAGGCCACATTTGACAAACTCTACCCCATCTATTCATTTTACAGCATGGGAGTCCCAGTCAATATATGGAAAGTTAAAATCACTTACTAAATCTACCTTTGTTTCTTGGCATGGTCTGGGACCTCTCTACAAATTTGTTCCTCCAAATCGCTCAGACTGTTGGGTGCAACCAAGTCCCAATAATGGCTAGAATATCATAAATCCCTGTCTTCAGCTCATTTGGAATCTGGACTGAAGGAATGGAAACAGGCTAACCCCTATTGATATCAATGGATCTGGGGTTGAGAGGGTGAACAACTTTAAGTTCCATGGCACAAACGTCACCAAGGATCTCACATGGTCTGCATATACTGGCTGTGTTGTGAAAAAAAGCACAGTGCCTCTTTCACCTCAGATGGCTGAAGAAGTTTGGGATGGGGACACAAATCCTAAGGACTTTCTAAAGGAACACAATTCAGAGCATCCTGACTGGCTGCATCACTGCCTGGTATGAGAACTGTACTTCCCTTAATTGCAAGAACCTTTTACTGGTAAAGAGAAGAATTAATTAAATTAAATACCAGCAAATTCTGGAAGCAAACATCATACTGTCCGTAAAAAAGCCGAAGATGAAAAGAGAATGGCTTTTACAAAAAGATAATGATCCTAAACATAACTCAAAATCCACAATGAACTACCTCAAGAGGTGCAAGCTGAAGGTTTTGCCATGGTTCTCACATTCCCCTGACCTAAACATCATCGAGCATCTGTGGATAGACCTCAAAAGATCAGTGCATGCAAGACAGCTCAAGATTCCACAGAACTAGAATCCTTTTGCAAAGGAAGAATGGGCGAAAATCCCTCAAACAAGAATTGAAAGACTGTTAGCTGGCTACAAAAAGCATTTAGAAGCGGTGACACTTGCCAAAGGGGGTGTTACTAAATACTGACCATGCAGGGTGCCCAAACCTTTGCTTTGGGCCCTTTGCCTTTTTTGTTATTTTGAAACTGTAAAAGAAGGAAATGAAAAAGCTTTCTTGCTTAAAATATTAAAGAAATGTGTCACCATTTTTGGAAATCAGTTCAAATTTTACTCGTTTAACTACTCACAGTAACAGAAATTTTGACCAGGGGTGCCCAAACTTTTGCATGCCAGTGTAATTGAGCAGGCCACTTTTGAAGCGGCCGTCTCCGCCCAGAAGGCTGAGCTGTTCCTACAACTCATAATACCACGATGACTGTTGTGAAAATATTGCTAAATAACTCCACACTATGGACTTCCAGAAGTGATAAGCTAGGACAATGGGCCAAAATAAATGAGGAAATCTGTAAAGAACTTGCTATAAAACAGCAGTTCCACTGCACCCATCATCTGAACGCAGCGGCATAGTGGAACGAGCCAATGGTACTTTGAAAGGTAAGTTGGCAAAACCTACACAAGAAACTGGATTGACCTGATTGAAGGTTTTACCCTTAGTCCTATTCCATATGAGAATCACGCTATCAAGTTAGACAGGGCTATCAACGGCAGAAATCATCAATGGGAAGCCCATGAGAACCCCATGGGGACCCCGACCTTGTCTGCCGCTCCTCCCTGAGCGCTTACCTGCAACATTGGATATGCATACCTTGGGGGAGGAGATGGGAAAATATTTATGGAAAGTAACTAACACTCTCCAAAGCTTGCATTCACAGGTACGACAGGCCTATCGAGACGACGAAACCCCAACTAAAGGTGACTTCTCCACCATCCAGCCTAGAGATTTTGTTCTGCTCAAGAACTGGGATGATAAGAAGTTGGGACCGAGGTGGAGAGGACTGTACCAAGTGCTACTGACAACACCTCCTGCAGTGATGGTGGAAGGGCAGCTCCGGTGGATACATCGAACGGACTGTAAACACGTTACTGGCGGAACTGATAAGACTGAATGATGTACTGGTTAATGCTGATTTTAATGACCCTAAGGGAACTTGCCCCTGTCTTGGGAGGCCCCCAGTTTAACAGTTTCCTGTCCCTCTACCACACCTACGCTAAGCACGTAGAGCGGGGAGCATGTTGGTTATGTGATGAAATTCCCCAACAGGGTCAGACTATGATCCCCATGTCAGTGGTGCCCTGAATACTAGCGAAGTAAATTCAGATCTGGAGTTTTCTGATAGCCGTAAAGGTAGCATTGTCAATGGCACCATATCCAGGTCTGGAAGTTGAGACTGGGGATGGTGTTGCTTTGAGGGTTGGAGTCGTAGATCTCCTCCACAAGACCCCTCCAAGCTATGGCCGGGGATAAGAGTTACATCTCCAGCAGTGGCTAGTACTACTTGTTGGTGTAATTAGAACGAGAGTGCACCCCATCAAGTGGGAAGTAGTAACTCCAAGAGTCAAGCTTATGATACCCTTGGACCACTAAATGGAGCTTATTGGGTTTGTGGAAATAGGGCCTACCCCTGGCTGCCGGGAGAAAGAACAGGGCAGCGGCATGGAACCACACCTTACCAGACGGGTTCTCGAGGGGGGACGAGAGTTGGAGTGGTTGTTGCTACTTGGCCGACTTTGTGCCACACTTGAGGATCCTGGCTCAGCCTCAGGATCACCCCCATTGGAATAGGCAATGAAGGGTTGCCTGTTAAATTTGGTGGAATGCTTTGAGAAATAATAAGCAGGGTGGCCAAAGGAGAATTGGTAGATATTGTGTACGTGGATTTTCAGACCTTTGACAAAGTGCCACATGAGGCTTCTTAACGAGCTCTGAGCCTGGTTGGGTGGCGATGAGGAAGGAGCTGATCTCGGGTTTGTGTAAATCGAAGGGCGGTTGCAGTGGGAAAGGGCCTGGACCGAGCCAGGCGGCTGCACCGTCTGGGCCGGGAATGTAGGATCAGTTCGTTGTGGTTCCCCAAGTTGTGAGAGTGGATGTCGGTGACGAGGATCTGTCTACATGGATGGGTGTGGGGTAAATGGTGGGAATGTTGTGGGGCTACTGACGGGGTGAGGGAGGTTGGGGACGTGGGTTATCGGACACAGTGTGACCCGGGAGGATGCGTTCTAGGGCAGATTTAGTTGTAAGCAAGGACGGATCTGGTCCATTGCATCAGACAACTTTCAGGAAACAACAAATCTCTCTTTATATTAATCACTGTCTAATTTTGCTGCTACCATTGTGTTTGTCACAGAGCCCAGAGTCTGGGAACAGCTCGATGGTAGGAAGCAGATGGTGATGATGGGAGCAAACACAAGGAAATCTGCAGTTGCTGGAAATTCAAACAACACACACAATATGCTGGTGGAACACAGCATGCCAGGCAGCATCTATAAGGGGAAGCACTGTCGACGTTTTGGGCCGAGACCCTTCGTCAGGACTAACTGAAAGGAAAGATACTAAGAGATTTGAAAGTAGTAGGGAGAATGCGAAATGATAGGAGTAGACCAGAGGGGGTGGGATAAAGCTAAGAGCTGGAAACATTATTGGCGAAAGTGATACGGAGCTGGAGAAGGGAGAGGGTAATGGGACGGGAGGCCGAGGGAGAAAGAAAGGGGGAGGGGGGAAGCACCAGTGGTCGACAGTGTTTCTCCTTATAGATGCTGTCTGGCCTGCTGTGCTGCGTTCCACCAGCATTTTGTGTGTGTTGGTGATGATGGGAGGCTGTTTATTGGAGTCAAGGCCCGTGCCTCCTGGAGCTCCCCAGGGTGACACCCATTGCTACTTGTCATCTATGTCAATAATCTGGTTGAGAATGTACAGGGTATGGGTAGTGAGTCTGCAGCAAGTAATTGCAAACAATTACCTCCTTTTGCAGGATAGTAAATATAAACACCCCTCTTTCCCTCCCCACACTCAGAACCGACCAAAAGCTACTTCAGAAGATACAAGTTCTTCAAATGAGCAAACACTGAGGGAATGTGAGTGACTTAAAAGAGCTCGGACACTGACAGTACATTATTGCAACTGGGTCTGAGAGACTTAACTGATACATTCATTCTCACCTCAACTATTCCCTACTTTACTTTGTACAGATACCATAAATTCCAGTGTATAAGCCGAGAATTAGGCCCCAAATTTTGGTCCTAAAATTAGGAGGTCGGCTGTTACAGAGGGTGCCAACTTTGGAAAAACGAATACAGGGAAGACAGGTCGGATTTATTGGTTGTTTTTGAGTCAAATTCATTCCACTCTCAATGCATGAATTCTTTGGTTTGTTTAAAATCACATCTAGTGGCTGGCGCACGGAGATCAAACCACTGGGGATGACTGCAATCTCTGTGTTTTCAGCTTTCAGTGCTGCTTTTGTCTCACCTGACAAGTGCGCTTTGAACACGTCCCAGACAAGTAGCGACTTTTCCTTCCCAAAACCTTCCGAATGTCAACGCCACACCTCTTTAACCCACTTTGTCCATCCAGCAGCGATTTTGAACGTAAACAACAACACCTCGCAGGAATTTTCTGAGTAATCTTTGTTTTTTGTCTCAAGATCGAGTCTATTCATAAATCGGGTGCACCAAATTCGCGTAGCTTTGAAATTTTCACTGACCTCATGGTGTTTTTCGTCCCATTGAACTCGTATCATTTCTCTGGTAACAATGTATCCGGATGATCGCTGGTGATTCACCCACTCTAAGACATTTTCTTCCAGTTCTGGCCACTGGCGTGTTTTCCCGTGGTTTGCACATTTCATCTTTGGCATTTCCCTCAGCGTGTCCTCTGCCTTTCTCCACTCTCTCACTCTCTCTCGTTTACACTAAACTTCTTAGCAGCTGCAGAATTATTTGTTCCTTTGGCAAAATCAACAACCTTCAGCTTGAAGCCAGCACCATATCGCACTCGTTTTAATCTTTTGTACATGGCGGTCGCAAACTCAATACTGAATACATGTACTGATCCCGCCACCCCGTGTTATGTTTTAACGAGATTACGATCGGTGCAAAATGGTTTTGTGGGGGTAATATTTCAGAGGCTTCTTCACCATTGGTGACCTAATCCAAAAGTTTCCTCCCTGATTTATTTATTAAGAATTTGCTGATAACGCTCTTCACTGTGTAAGCCTGTTTTCTTAGCAGGTACCGGTTCACAAAAATTTCAGGTTCCGGATCCTGCAAAGCTGAGTACAGGCATTGTTTCTGGTTAAATCAAAAACCTTTATAAAAGGGGACAGCTTATACAAAGGTAACATGAAAAAGTCCCATTTTTAACCTTGAAAATGGGGGTCGGCTTATACTCCGGAATATACGGCATGTGACGTCTAAAGGACCAGTGTTTGAGTAAATGAGACTCACCAGACTTGTTCCCGACTGAATCAATGGAAACCCTGAGTCAAAAGGGTTTCTCTCTAGTCGGTGCTCTCAGTCCTCGTGCTGGTTCGCTTGCTGCTGCTCCCTCATCTTCATTCGTGGTTTGCTTCCAGTTGTGGGTATTTCTTCCAATAAATCTCTCACCGCAGGTCTAACTTTAACACGAACGATAATGAAGCATGTTAACAATACAAATGAGAACAAAATATTTCTGCTTGCTGAAATCTAAACATTGAAGACAAATATAACGGTCTCAGTGAACAAATCTGTAATTGTCCCTGACACGTCACCGAACCTGATATGGGATAGGAAGGAGTCATTGTTCAGTCATGGTAAGATATGAGATGTCGGGACAGAATTAGATGATTCGATCTATCGAGTCTGCTCCACCACTCAACCATGGCGGAGATTTATTCCAACACCATATTCCTGCCTTCCTTCTGTAACCCTGAACCTACTTAGCAATCATCAATATATTAATCTCTGTCATAAATATACCCAAAGCAGCCTCAACCAACCTCTATGACAACAAATTCCACAGATCAGTCATCTTTTGGCTGAAATTGTTTTTCTCATCACAGTTTTGAAGGGAAGTATCTTTATTCTGAGCCTGTGCTGTCAGATCACAGACTCTCTGTCTAATGGAAACATCCTTTCCATGTCCACTGTATCCAGGCTTTCCAGCATTCGGTAGGTTTACTTAACCACACATCCCTCCGCAACTCCCACCGTCCCTCTGAACTCCATTGAGCACAGGTCCAGAACCATCAAATGCTCCTCATACATAAAGCCCATCATCCCTGAGATTATTCACGTGTACCTTGTTAGCAACAACTGCACTGAACACAATCCCAATCATAACAGACAATCAGGAGATTTAAACCATTCCAGAGTGAAAGCAATAAAAAGAAACTGGATTCACCAAAATCCCTCAAAAGTAAGGAACTGCTGTGGGGATAGCAACAAATTTAAAGATTCAGGTTCACAATCATTTGTCAGAATGGATTCAAAATTTATCATTTTTGTGCAGATCTCCAGTAACCTGAGTGTCTGTTTGATTTCCACTGTCTGACAGACAGGTGACAGCAAGGAGGAATTTGCAAACACAGTTCAAACACTGAACCCCCCCCCCCCCCAGATCTATTTCCACTTGTTCAAACACAGAACAGCCCATTTACTCACAGCCTGTCCTTGTGAGGGATGGAATACAAACTCATTTTCTCCTCAGATTAGCTGCATTGCGTCCAAAGAAACTCCAGAAAAAAAAACACTAGATCCCAGACCAGAAACACTCGCTCAACACCTCATAAACCGGGGCAGCTTGATCCCCGGGTCCAGTTTACTTGGATCTAAACAGGGGTGCAGTGCACCTCCGGACCTCACCGGAGCAACACTCCAGCACATCTGTAAAAAACACTAGATCCCAGACCAGAAACACTCGCTCAACACCTCATAAACCGGGCAGCTTGATCCCCGGGTCCATTTTACTTGGATCTAAACAGGGGTGCAGAGCACCTCCGGAGCTCACCGGAGCGCCACTCCAGCACCTCTGTAAAAAACACTAGATCCCAGACCAGAAATACTCGCTCAACACCTCATAAACCCGGGCAGCTTGATCCCCGGGGCCATGTTACTTGGATCGAAACAGGGGTGCAGTGCTGCCGGAGCTCACCGGAGCACCACTCCAGCACCTCTGTAAAAAAAAGTCAAATTAAACAAGCGGGGAATTTAACAGCGGCCGCATATTAAATAGAGGGCATTTTACAGAAGTGGGGGTTGGGGACAGGGGTTGGTGGATGGGGGGGGGGGTGGGGAATGCAACTAATAACATTAAGATAAGATGTTCGATAGTTTTTGGTGAAATCCTGGAGCCGTGACTGTGGTGGTCCGTGGATTACTCGCTAATACAAAAGTAATTTTTTCTCACTTATAACCCTATGGCTTCTAAGCAAACGACGTTACTCCACTTGCTTGGTAATTATATTTTATGATTATTAGTGAATGCAACTGTGCAATACTTTGTCATATTATTAAATTAAGTGTTATTTGTTTTATTGTACCAGTTATATACTGAAATGCAGTGATTGGCTATAATCTTGTTAATGTCTTAACTATCACCGTATTTCTGTGGAGCTCTGGAATTCATATATATTTCTTTGTTTAGAGTTTGATATTATAAAAAGCCCAATTTGTGTACGTGCTCATCACATGAATGGTGCAAGGAAGTTACCCAGTACATGAAAGGAGCAGGTACACAAATTAGGTGTGACATACAAGGGGTGATTGATAAATTCGTGGCCCAGGCAGAAGGTCGATTTCAGAAAAACTAGCTATTTTCCATTATCTGAAACAGAAATACAACAAAAGTTACTGACTTCAAACTTTCTGTATAATCACTCAAAGAGTTAAACTGCAAGTGCATGTACCATGAGCTGTATAACTTTAGCCGTTCTAACAGAGGCCACAAACTAATCAATCACCGCTCGTACAGCTAAAAGATTGGCATTGCACCCCTGCTGCAGCCGTCCGGCAGAGCTCGGGTCCGGCCCTTTCCCAAAGCAAGTGGCCCCCAATGTACAGAAATCCGCCGAGGTCAGACCCCATTCACCCCCGCTCTAGTCGGAGAACTCCCAACAGCCGGAGTCGGCACTGCGCATGCGTTTAACGAGAGGTTTTCCGCAGCACCACCGGTGGCCGGAGGTCTACACATCGTCGCTAGTGGCCGGAGGACCCTACAGCGCCTCCTGTGATCGGAGGCGGGAGGGACAACGGAGAGGCCAAGTCTGCAGATAATACACACAAAATGCTGGTGGGACGCAGCAGGCCAGACAGCATCTATATGGAGAAGCACGGTCGACATTTCGGGCCGGGACCCTCCCTCTGGACTGAGAGTGGACGGGAAATGGTCAGAGAAAAGAGGTGAGGGTTGGGGATGGGGCATGAGCTGGGGAGTGAGAGGTGGATCCAGGTGAGGGGGGAGGTGGGAAGGTGGAAACAGTGACAGGGGGGGAGGTGAGTGTTTGGTGTAACACGGGGCTGCAGAAGATGGTAATTAATTCCACAGAGGATTAACAAAGAGGTTAGAGCGTATTTGTTATAGAGAGTGCAACGAAGATTCACCAGACTGATCCCTGGAGTGGTGGGTCATCATATGGAGAAAGACTAAATGTGATAATCCTTTCACTTAGAGAATCCAGGACTGAAGTGAACACTTTGAAATGCACAACATCATAACCAGTTGAACCAGGGATCCCAGTCATTGAAAAAGGGGATGGACTGTCCCAGACTGAGCGGAGGGGGAATGTCTCCACTTTGAGGGTGGTAAATGTCTGTAAATTCCCACCACAGAGGGCGGTGAAGACTCAGTGATCGTCCTCACATAAAACAGAGTCCGGCAGATGTGTGGAGATCGAAGGGATCGAGGAAATGAGGATCGGGCAGAAACATGTGGCTGAGATGGCAGAGCAGCCGCCATCTTGTTGATGATTAGAGGGGCTGAATGGCCTCCTCCTGCTGTTTCTCACTTGATGTCTCAGTGTTCCTGTCCAGTGAGGCTGGAGGAATGTGAATAGACTGATTTAAATGAAACCTGCGCATTTCCTGTTTGGGTCTGATTTGTGTGTTGTACCGTGATGTCAATCGAGCCCATGACTTCGTGACCATAGCGGTGGAGGGAATGGGATGTTTCTGATGTAAATATTAAATAATGTGGGAAATGCGGCGGATGGGGCGGGCAGTATGTGAGGGTGAGGAGCGGAGACACTGGTTCAGGTGGGACACCCTCCACCCGTCACCTGATCCCGTTTCCTGTTCACGTTTCTCTGCAGATCTGCAGCATCAGCGGGTCACTGCTCTACATGTACGTGTAGCTTCATCTTTCACCCATTCAGACAAGGCAGTGAGATCCGGATCTGTCGCTTCCTCTCGTTGTGGGTGGACAATGTTCTCTTCCTGCAATACGTTCAGCATGTTTCATCCCACTGTTTCACCTGCTGAAGTGCAGCCGATGTTTCTGGATATGTGACCCATTTATGTGAGAATTTCGCCTTTTGATTTATCTGAGCTTCTCATAAATGTGTACAGTTCAGCTAAGCTTCACTGCAGAATTTACAAAGCAACAACCCAGTCAGTCAAATAGATCCACACAATTAAAAGTTTATTACATTCTTTGTACTACATATATAATTTATCTATTTAATATGAATCAGGTTCTACTGCTGCCGCAGAGGCAACAAATTTCATGACATATGCCGGTGCTATTAAACCTGATTCTGATATTGATATGGGAGACCCTCCACCCGTCACGATCCCAGTTACCGCAGATCGTAATGCGAGGTTGAAGCCTTTTTTATTTATTTGCATTCCTCAGAAAAGGCAACTGTTAAGTTTCCTTCTGTGGTTCCAAAGCAGAAGCTCACTCTGTCTAATGTTTCCACACAATTAAAATGGGGATATTGTTTATTATCATCACGTACTGAGCTACAGTGAAAATCTTGCCTGACGTACCATCCACACAGATCAATACATTATGACAGTACATTGAGTTGATATACGACAAGACAATAACTGTAACAAAGCATTATTGCTGCAGAGAAAGTCCAGTGCAGATAGACATATGGTGCAGTGTCACGTCGAGTCCATTTTATCATTCATTTGGCTTATAGCCACAGACAGGAAGCAGACCTTGAGCCTGGTGTTACGCACTTTAAGGCTTTTGTATAGCTTCCTTGAAGGGAGAGCAGGTTTGCAGCAAGAATGTCCAGGTTGTGAGGAACTTTGAGTTCATATCCTGCTTTTCTGAGGTAGGGGGAGTGTAGGAAGAGTCAATGGAGGGGAGGCTTGTTTCTCTGATGTTCTCGGCTCTCCAAAGTTCTCTACAGTTCCTTGCAGTAAAGGGCAGAGCAGTAGCCATACCAAGGCGTGAAGTGTCGACAAGAAGCTCAGAGACCACAGCCTGCCTTGTGCAGCTGGATCCTGGTCTTCCTGTCAGATCGCCGGCAGGTGCTAAGAGTGGCCTCACTCACTTCTGTCTCTCTGACCCTCAGCACATATACCCCACAGGGTTGTCTCCCTGGCCCCCTTCTTTACTCTCTGTGCACCCACGACTAGTGTCGCCACTCACAGCTCCAATCTGCAAATTAAACTTGTTGACGACACTACATTGATTGGCCTAATCTCAAATAATAATTTTCAATCAATCTCCTGACAAGACTTGGTCCAAACAAACTTGCCACCCTTCTTCAGGAGATCAGTCAGCGGAAGAGCGATACCAGCAAAGTTCTTACGGAACTTACAATAATATCCAACCATTCCCAGAAACCTTCCAAGAGCCTTGTTACCAGTTGGAATAGAAACTTCAGAAAATTGCCTGGACTTTTGCCTGAATAGGAACCAATTTGCTTTGACCTACAACATTGCCAAGATAGGTCACAATGGCATAGCCATATTCACTCTTAGGTGAGTTAACTGTAAGGTTGGCCTGGGAAAGCCTGTCAAACAGCTTTTCTACTGCAGAGATACGGTCATTCCAAGTGTCTCTCCCTGTGACAACGTCATTAGTACAAGTATCTGTGTGTTCCAACCCTCGAATTACAGAATCAATCATTCTCTGGAATGTTCCTAGAGCATTTTTCATTCCAAACGGCAAAACATTGTATTCGTACAACCCAGAACGTGTCACAAACACGGAAATTTCTCTACCTCTGTCGGTCAATGGAACACACCGATACCCTTTCAACAGATCAATCTTTGTAAGAAATTTAGCCTTTCCAGCCTTATCAATGTAATCATCCAACCTAGGGATAGGATATGCATCTGTTTTTGTTACTGTATTTACCTTTCCATAATCAGTGCAAAATCTAGCAGTGTTATGCATATATAGGTGTAAAGATATATTTCACAAACTTAGCTGGTAAATGATGCAGTCTTACGCTGGTGTGGTAAGGATATTCAGTTCACGGGATTGAAGTGAGTGAGAGATTTTGCATCCAAACAGGTGTTGTCGACCCTCTTCCAATGTCCTCCAAATCTTCCAAGTTAGCCAAACATGACCAACTTAAGAGCACCGTCTTCAAGTAACAATCTACCAACCCAGGCAAGGGTTTCTAGCAGATTTCACAGGGTTGCTCTTACATGCACTAATATTCACAGACTGATTCCTCCTAACTTATCCTCAACCCCACCCCACCCCCCCGTGGGCATTTAAAACATCAGTGACAACTCTTCCCACTAGCCGTTGTGTGTCTGCGTGTCCTATGAAACAAACAGCAACACTCCTTTAAATACCATTGTGCTGTCCATCATGCAGGCACTCCGCTCTATCTGTCTCTGTAACAAGCTGCTTGTTCTCGTCTCTCTCTCTCTCTTTTACAGACATGGTTCTTAGAGGCACAGTCCATAATCACAGGCCTAATAATACCATTGTTCAGCATATATTCAATTTCTTGCTCAGCCAATTTACACTTTTCTACCTTTGTGCAATATGGGTGTTGTTTAATCAGTTTGGCTGGACCGAAATCTACGTCGTGTACTGCGACCGTGGTTTG
Organism: Hypanus sabinus; assembly: GCF_030144855.1. Taxonomy (NCBI): domain Eukaryota; kingdom Metazoa; phylum Chordata; class Chondrichthyes; order Myliobatiformes; family Dasyatidae; genus Hypanus; species Hypanus sabinus. Next base: position 714,583 of record NW_026779103.1, read on the forward strand.
CTTGGGAACATTGGGAAATAAACCTTTAAACTTCAGAATTAATTTCTTCAGCTGTTGTTGTTGTTTTGGCTGCAGATGAGCCAACTTGTTATCAATGCTTTCTTGAACAACCGAGTTCATTAGCCTAACTGGGACCACGTTTGGCGTGTGAAATGTCTCAGATGGGTCAATTGTTTCATTGTCAGGGTTGCCAGATTCATATGTTTTGATAACAACACCCACAGATGGTGTCTGCTTGTCAAAATAAGTCTGTATCATATTTATGTGTACCACCTGTGTTGGTTTGCATCGGTCGGGTGTCTCAATAACATAATTCACGTCATTAACTTGAGAGACTATTTCATACGATCCATTGAGTTTCGCCTTAAGTGGATTCATCCACGTTGGAAATAAAGCAAGCACCTTACCCCCCCCCCCCCCAACCTGGTATTTTCTTTCACAAGCCTGTTTATGAAACCAAAACTTCATTTTGCTTTGAGAAATCTATACGTTTTGTCTTGCTAGGCTACAGGACTGGTGTAGTTTGTTTTTGAACTTCAAAACATAGTCTAACAAATTAACATGTACATCCCATCAATCCACTGTTCCTTTAACAAGGTCAAAGGTCCCTCACTCTCTGACCAAGTACAAGTTCAAATGGACTAAAGCCCATTAATTCCTGTACTGACTCTCTCACTGTGAACAAAAGCAATTATATTCCTTCATCTCATTATTTTCCATTTTCAACAAAGTATGTACTATTCATTGTTTTGAGGGTGGAATGAAATCTATCTAAAGCCCATTGTGATTCCGGATGGTACACAGATGATGTAATCCCTTTAGCTCCCAGTTCATAAACCACCTGCTGGAATAAACCAGATGTAAAATTACTTCCTTGATCAGACTGGATTGCTTTAGGCAAACCAAACAGAGTAAAAAAAAACTTGGCAAGAGCCTTCGTCACAGTTTGAGCTTTAATATTCCTGAGAGGTAGTGCCTCTGGGAATCTGGATGAGGTACTCATAATAGTGAGCAAATACTGATGGCCAGCTTTAGTCTTTGGCAATGGGCCAACACAATCCACTATAACTGGAAAAGGGTTCACCGAATGCAGGTATAGGCTGGAGTGGGGCCATTGGTGTGACCTGATTAGGCTTATCCACAACTTGACAAGTATGATAGGTTCTGCAAAAGGTCATAACATCTTTCCTCAAATTAGGCCGTAAAATTCCTTCATAATCCTGTTTACAGTTTTATTCACTCCAAAATGGCCACCTAAGGGCATACTGTGGGCCAAAGTTAACATTTTTATCCTATGGACTTTAGGAACTACAACTTGGTGAACAATTGCCCATTCCTCACTCACAGGTATAGCAGGTGGCACCACTTCCTGATTAACAGTCCATCCTTGAGATAATACCCTACTTGCATTTTCTTATTATCATCATCTGAGAGAGCGGTTTCTTTTAAAACTTCAATCTCAGGGTCTCGGTTCTGTTCTGCTATAAACTCCTTTCTAGACAGGGATAAGTCTTTCTCATCAGACTTACTACCTGAATCCTGTTGAAACACTGAAGGCAGAAAAGTCCGACAGGTCAGCATTACCTGAATCCCGATTTTGGCTATCATGGGTATCAGAATCATGCTGCACAGAACCGTCTGCGTCGGCAGACTTTTTAGCCATACTTGGGAGTTACTACACAGGAAGAATAAATGTTAAAATCCATCTGTCGGTCATCAGTGGTTGGCTTAGTTGTCAACTGCACTGCAGGAACAACTTTATCATCTGCCAGGTCATTCCCGAACAGCAAAGTAACATCTTCCACCGGTAAACTGGAGCATAATCCAATCTTAACAAGTCTGGAAACCAACCGTGACTGTAAAGTTACCTTGTGCAATGGCACAGAAGCCCCAATGCCTTTAATAAAATGCTGCTCCCAATGCCTTTAATACGATTTACCTCACCAGTGTTAGTCTCATCACCAAACGTTAGAACACTGTCTAATGTAAGTGACTGAGAAGCCCCAGTATCTCAAAGAATTTTCACTGGTACAGGGGTTGACCGTTCCTTTACTTCAGATACAAACCCATCTGACATAAAATGATCGAATCCGTTCTTAACTCGGTCGGACCTCTCAGTTCTTAACTGACCTTCAACAGAATGTTCAGAAGCCTGTCGGTTTATAGGTGCTTCAACATTTGGGACTGCCTCCTTTTTTCTTTTTCTTATTCAGGATACAACAGTTAGCCATCATATGAGCAGCTTCTTACAATAGCAACAAGTAAGACCAGAATATTTCTCCTTCAGCTGCTTCCCTTCATCCTTACTCGTGTCACTAGTCCCAGCTTTAATTTCTGGTTTACCCTGGTGATCCCTGCTACTCTTTTGGAAACTCTTATTCTGGGTAAATTTAACATTATAAGTTAAAACAAACTCATCTGCTAATCTAGCAGACTCCTGCAATGTAGCAGCATCCTTTTCATCTACATATGTCTTTATGTCATCAGGGACACACCTTTTGAATTCTTCAATTACAACCAACTCTTTCAAGCGGTTAAAATCATCATTTATATTTTTATATGTGCACCAGCCAAAACACAAACTTCTCACAAGAAAATTCCATATAAGTCTGGTTCACAGATTTCCTTGAATTTCTAAATTTTTGCCTGTATGATTCTGGGGCCAACTCATAAGCTTTGAGCACAGCCTGTTTCACTAGGTCATAATCAGCTGCTTCATCAACTGTCAAGGCAGAATATGCTTGCTGAGCCTTCCCCTTAATTACACATTGTAAGAGAATAGGCCAACCCTTTTCTGGCCACTTTAAACTATGAGCAACCTTCTCAAAATGCTGAAAGTATTTATCAACCTCTGCCTCGTCAAGTGGAGGTACCAATTTAACTTCCCGACTGTGCTCAAACTTATCACCAGAGTCTAACACCAGACCCCTTTGCTGTAATCTGTCTATCTTCTCCAGCCGAACACCCTCTGTCTTTATGCTTCCTCCCTGTTTTTCTGCCTCTCTAGCCTCAAACTGCCTCTGCCTTTCCGCAGCCTCCATCTTTAACTTTTCTAAGTTGTATTGGAGCTCAAGTTCACTCGGTTTACTTTCAGGAAACACCTCCAACTCCTCCACTTTAAACACACCTCAGATACATAATGTTCAGCTATAATCCTCTGCATCTGTGCCTTTCTCATTGTCAATTTCACCTTAGCAAGTTTAAACCTTTTCACAATACACAACAACACGATCCTTCTGGTGTCCTCTAATGCCTCAGAAGTTGGTGCTTCCAGACATTTATCAACATCCATTGCTGCTGTTTTTGCACGCACAAATAAATTAAAAGGGATTTCCCCAATGAAATCAATAATTAATTAATCAACACGCCCTCAAATTTGTTCATATCCCAGATGCAGGCCCCAATTTTGTTATGAACAAAAATTTAGAATCTAAAGCTTTAGAAATGAACCAGCAGCAATACACTACTCCTGGAGTCTAGTTTTGATGTTAAAACCACTATCTTTATTAGTATCTACTTATAATAAAGTAATTTAAGCAAGATAAACAAAAGTTAACATTGTTATGTGTATATATGTGTGTAAATTGTTACGTACCCCGTAACAGGGTCACTTACCAGCAAAGATAGAGGTCCGTTGAAGTCTGATGGTACCATTTTTAACAGTATTTATTGATAAAAATACAGAAAAATAATATCAATGCAAACATACAGATAATATACGTCATCAATACTAAATCTAAAAGCGCGGGTATAATAATAATCAATAAGAAATAACTCTATTGTTGTGTAGGGGATAATGTATTGTCCGATACAAATGTAAAACTTATTCAAATTCATGCAGGCTGCAGCCTTTTGTTGGAGTCAGGAGAGAGAGAGAGATGTTTTAAACTTGCCGGCTTTCCTTTTTATGATGTCGATCCTTCGAGAGTTCCGTTTTTGAAGTCGGTCCTTTAGCTAAGCCGTTCCGTGGAAAACTCGTCATCCGGGCAAGGATGCACACACACACACACGAGTCACCACCGGCTGTCACTATTAAACGCTGTCACGGGATTTCTATCGTTTCTCCTGGTGCGTCTAAAGGGGTTGTTCCCCAGACCCTCTTTTATCCTTACTCACGGGGTCTCAGATGTCAATCAGGTTGGGATGATGCAATCCCTCAGCCAGCCCCCTCGGCTCATTCCCTGAGGGCTTCAAATAAATAGTACGGTACTGAATACACAGTTAGGTCTCCAAGAGACAATGGCCGTTTCCCGGGGCCAGGACATTCCAAACCCCATGTGGATTCTGCGTGTCTTTCTCTCATATCCTGGGTCTCCTGACATGAATTAATAGCGATCCTGCGATTCTCAAAAAGGAGGGGGCTACTTTGTACACTTCTGCTGCTCAGAGTTGGGGCACAGGCGTAACACCCTCTTGTTTCAAACCGTTTTAGTAATACAGAGTCTTACAGGATTTTAGAATCTAACAAAGCTTTTTTTTGCATTACAGAGTAATAAGGTTATACATTCAATTCGGCATCTAAACTGTTAACGATTACATTTTCACTTCCTTTAATAACTCAAAGTCTTATAACTTACTAAAGTCTTGTAGCATCAGACTTCAATTTAATAACCACCTGTGCTGTCTATATTTAGTTTATAGTATTTTCGCTAGTAATTCATTCGATAGTATTTTCTAGTTAGAATTAGAAGTGTTTAATATATATTCATAGCATGTAAAATATATCGGCATGCGATGACGTCACATCCGGTTTCGCCGCGACTTGTGGGAGAGTACCGGTTTGAAATTAACGCGAGGGTGGGTGCTCACCACAAGGCACACCTGAGCAGAAGTTGTTTTGCAGGCATTAGAAATCACAGTGAGAGCAACGCCTTTTCACCATATGTTAATGTGAAGAGTGAACAGTAAATGGTTAATCTTACTTCAAACTGGTTTCATTGACTGTGGTTTATCTCGACGTTGAATTCGGCGTTCCGTTACACCCGAAGGAGAACGTTACAGTGAAAAAGCGGCATTATCAGGTGTTTCAAGTGCTGCAATGTCAGCTCGATCCAGCATCAAGTCGATGGCGCCCAGCGACAAGGACAGTAGAGCGGCATCAAGTAAGTCCACCCAGGCAAGAGCCAAGGCAGAAGCCACCAGGATGCGACTGCGTTACGCCAGACAAGAAGCAGTTTTGAAAATGGAACAGGCCACCAGAGAAGCCGAAATCCAGAAGTAAAAGGCTGCCAGAGAAGCCAAAATCCAGAAGGAAAGGGCCGCCAGACAAAGTGAAGCGGCCGCCAGAGAAGCCGAAATCCGGAAGGAAAAGGCTGCCGGAGAAGCCGAAATCCGGAAGGAAAAGGCTGCCGGAGAAGCCGAAATCCAGAAGGAAAGGGCCGCCAGAGAAGCCGAAATCCAGAAGGAAAGGGCCGCCAGAGAAGCCGAAATCCGGAAGGAAAAGGCTGCCGGAGAAGCCGAAATCCAGAAGGAAAGGGCCGCCAGAGAAGCCGAAACCCAGTTGGAAATGGCAAAAATATCGACAGAGTTGCAAGTGCTGCAGCTAGAAAGAGAAGAAGAAGCTGCCAAGGCGGAAGCAGAGTACATAGAAGAAGCTGAAGGGACGCATGATCTGACCGAAGTAAGATCTACTTTAGAAAGGACCAGATTGGAACGCACAAGCGACTACGTACAATATCAAACAGACTGGCAGGCTCGTCTCCCCTCTCCATACGTATTCGATAACTTCCCCAGCTACGAGGAACCTCAGAGAGTCACGATTGCATCACATCCATACGAGGAAGACAATTTACCCTCGCGACTCCGTGATGAAGTCAAGAATGAAAGAGCTGACAACCAATACTTCTCGACACCAAACTTACAAGGTTTGATGCGAAGAGATGCAGAGGTCGAATCCAGGACGGCAAATTCCATAAGAAACGTACGCTCTCAGTCATATAGGCACAACGTACTTCTCCAGCCCGCATGCCGCTTACAGCTGATCCCACGATGCAGTATTTAGCACGACGGGATCTCGTCACTTCGGGACTGTACCAGTTTGACGATAAACCTGAAAATTACCGTGCATGGTACTCCACATTCACCAACGCGATCAACGGAGTCCAGCTCAGTGTAACCCAAAAGTTGGACCTTATGGGGAAATGGCTGGGGAAAGAATCACGCGACCAGGTGAGACGCATACGTTCAGTGTACATCAACAAACCCGAGCTAGCCTTAAGCGAAGCGTGGGAGAGACTTCAGGAGAGATATGGGGCCCCCCGAAATTATTGAAGCGGCGCTATATCGACGTCTGGAAAACTTTCCTAAGGTGTCAGCCAAAGATCACTTTAAGTTAAGAGAATTCGGAGATTTACTCATGGAGATCTAAGGCGCCAAAGAAGATGGCTACTCAGCTGGTCTAGTATACCTAGATACTCCATCCGGGATTAGACAAATCGTGGACAAACTTCCATTTGGGCTGCAGGACAGGTGGCTGACTGTTGCCTCAGAGTACAAGGAAGGCCACGGTGGTCGATTTCCTCCCTTTAGGCACCTCACTGAGTTTGTGTGCAAGGAGGCGAAGATGCGAAACGACCCTAGCCTCGTGGGTCCAGGAAGCAGTTCGATTTACACCAAGCCAGGTAGATCCTCTTCGAATGTTTTCAACATTGATAAACCCGTGTCAGTGCTCAAGTCTGAAGCCCTTACAACTAACAACGACCCTAGCAAGGATTGTCCACCGCAAACCGACGACGTTCTTTCACCCCCACAACAGGACGGCGGGGAGGGAGAGGCTCACTCCAGGACAACAATTGTCAGCTCGAACTGTACAGAAGTTTGCGGTCAAGCTCAGTCAAGCCGTTCTTGTTCCAAGATCTGCCTCACGAAGGTGTACCCTAAAGGAGCCAAAGACAAGGCCATCAAAGCCTATGTGATTCTGGACGATCAGAGCAATCGCTCACGAGTCAGTCCAGATTTCTTTAAATTGTTTAACATTGAGAGTGAACAGTTCCCATACTGCCTCAAAACTTGCTCAGGCAACAAGGAAACCCAAGGAAGGAAGGCAGAAGGCATCCAGATCGAGTCCCTGGATGGTAAAGTCGTCATCTGTCTCCCTCCGCTCTTAGAGTGCGATGGAATCATGAATAACCGCACTGAGATCCCGACACCAAGTGCGGCGCTACACCAGCCACATCTCCACCACATCGCCAAACACATCCCAGAACTGGATCCAAAAGCGGAAATACTCCTGCTATTAGGAACAGATGTAATCCGGGTACACAAGGTTAGGCAGCTGGTCAATGGACCACACGACGCCCCCTTTGCACAACGCCTGGATCTAGGCTGGGTGGTGATAGGAGGGGTGTGCCCTGAAGACGTACACAAACCGATGGTTAACACACTCAAGACCAATGTGCTAGAGGGTGGCCGCCATTCAATCTTTCAACCCTGCCCGAGTGTCCCGTGCATTAAGGAAGCACAACAAGACGTTAACAAGCGTAAAGTAACTGACGAGACGCTAGGTCAGTCAGTTTTTGTTCAAACCGAGCACGGAAATAAACTTGCACAATCAGCTCAAGATGCCATTTCTTTAAAAACAAAGGACACCAAGGTCTTCAGAGATGAAGCAAATAATGGGGTTGCCCCATTGCCTTTCAGAGAACCACGCCAGCGCTCACCAGATAACAAAGAGCAGGCAGTCAAACGGTTCACGTCCTTACGGAAAACCCGGAAAAGGAAACCTGAGATGCAGCAACGCACCCGATTGACCCACGAGGTACTGTGCACCCTAATGGCAGAGGTCACAGCCATTATAAACGCACGACCACTCCAGCCTGTGTCCTCTGACCCAGAAAACCTCTTCATACTTTCGCCATCAATGCTCCTTACACAGAAGGCAGGAGCACCTCCTCCACCAGGAGACTTCTCAGACAAGGATTTGTACACAAAGCAATGGAGACAAGTCCAGGCTCTGGCAAATCAGTTCTGGTCTCGCTGGAGACAGGAATATCTACCTTTGTTGCAACAGAGACAAAAGTGGACAGAACCCCGCAGGAATCTTCAAGTTGGAGACTTAGTCCTGCTCAGGGACAAGCAAATCGCCCGCAACCGCTGGCCAATGGCCAGAATCACTGCCAGATTCCCTCGCGGGGATGGACATGACAGGAAGATCGAATTGAAGACTACCGACCAAGGCGATGTGAAAATTTACCAAAGGCCAGTTACAGAAGTTATTCTACTTCTACCCAATGACTGATTAAGAGACTAAGTTTTGTACTCTGTTCATTATGACCTTACGAAGGTCAAGCGGGGAGTGTGCTGTCTTTACGACAGTTATTTAGTTTATAGTATTTTCGCTTAGTAATTCATTCGATAGTGTTTTCTAGTTAGAATTAGAAGTGTTTAAAGTATATTCATTGCATGTAAAATATGTCGGCATGCGCTGACGTCACATCCGGTTTCGCCGCTTCTTGTGGGAAAGTACCGGTTTGAAATTAACGCGAGGGTGGGGGCTCACCACGAGGCACACCTGAGCAGAAGTTGTTTTGCAGGCATTAGAAATCACAGTGAGAGCAACGCTTTTTCACCATATGTTAATATGAAGAGTGAACAGTAAATGGTTAATCTTACTGCAAACTGGTTTCATTGACTGTGGTTTATCTCGACGTTGAACTCGGCGTTCCGTTACACCCGAAGGAGAACGTTACACCACCTATTTTTATTTATTTCCTTCAGCAAACAAAACTAAAGAGTTGTGATCTTAGCTTATGTGTGTACTACAAAAGTTCATGCAAAATACTAATCTTTATGTTACTATCAAAATTAACAGTCAAGCTTCCATGGGGGTTGTCTTTATTATTCACATACTTTGGCGAAATCCCTTAAAACCGGCTTCTGCTATTTAAAAATGGTGTCCCCATTAACCCTCGCCTCTTCTCCGGTTAATTTCCTCGTGGTGATCTTGGGCACCCTGGTGAAATAGGCTTTCGCCCGCTCCTTTCATAGGAGTTATTTTATCAACAATGTGTTCCAAACTTAGACCATCTTCCGAATTTCCACCCAATGCCTTAATTTTACGCAAGTTGCTAGTTTCCTCTTCAGGTCCCTTCAGGCTATTAGTTTTCAGTTTAAACTCTTTGTTCAAACAACATTTCAATTTCTGCCTTTTCACACCACACTCTGGAATAACAATAGCGTGTGGGGCTCCTTTACCTTCCAACTCAACCTGTAATTGATTCACAGGCTTTGTGGTACCAAGCCATTGTCTCTGTAGCTTGGTTGCTGCTTCTGTTATCAGTACAGCCTTTAAATTCTCTTCATTCAATATGGGAACTACACATTTCCCTTTACCTTCAATAATAATATTCAACTCACCAGCTTTGATCTCCTCATTAACTTGAAACACACCTTCGAGCACAAACACCTGGGAACTCTCACTTCCCACTATTATCAAGGTTAACCCTTTATTCACTGAACTAAGCCCATCTGACCCACAAGAACTGCATTCCTTTTCAACTGAATCAAATACCTCAGACTTTATCTGATCTCCATTACTAGGTTCAGTACCACGTGCATCCACATCTTCGACACACAGAAACGAGACATTTGCCTCTTCCAGGCTTTCAATATGCGTACCCGGTCCAAATTCTAAATTCCCCTGTTCCTCCCAGCTACTCTCTGGGCAATTCCCTTCCGGAATAAACTCAACCCCATGGGTTGAAACAACCTCATCTGCCAACTCAGCAGACTCCTTCAAGGTAAGGGTACCCTTTTCATCTAGGACTGCCCTCATTTCATCATCCGGAACACCGTTAGAATTTTCCACTTCTTCAAACAGTTCTGCCAAACCAGACAGATCATCCATGTCCAACCCTAGACATTTTAACAGCTCTGTCTGTTTCTCATCTTTATTTCGTGCCTCTAGAACTTTTCTCCTCGCTAAGGGCAGGTCTACCTCCTCTCTCTTACTCTCTTTCACTTTACTACTCTTAGTTTTACCACCCTCTAAACCCTCGTGGTACAGGGTTGGGAATAACGTCTCGGCCAACTCGATACTGGCTGGATTTAAAGTGCTCTCGTTCTCAGCTGCCTTTCTCGACATGCTGCGAGTGATCGCGTATGCGGGATAGATCTTGGAATCTGGGGCGGGGCCTCCACCGGCTGTCTCGTCAGCTTCATTGCTGACCAAACCCTACCATCGGCGAAATCATTACCCAGAAGGGCGTCCGCGTCAGTTCTCGGGAATTCTGATCGCACACCCATTTCAACTGGTCCAGAGACTAGCTCACAATTCATAATAAACCTATACAAGGGCACCACTTCCTTCCCTTTTCCTATTCCTTTCACAGCTACCATTCCCATCTTGCGACCAAAATCCAGTACCTTATGGCTAATCAATGACAGTTCAGCCCCCGTCTCTCTCCAGATTCGCACGGGAACTGGTGGGTGTCCCTCTCTCACAGACCCGGTTCCATTTGACATACAAGTCTCAGACCCTTCTCGTACTCTGTCTACCCAGGGCTCTCTTGTCGATTTACTGATTATCACGGCACATCCAATAGGGACTGCTGCTTTCCCCTTTCCTATCTCCTTCCTCGGAGCAAAGCAGCTAGATGCAATATGTCCCCCCTTTCCATAATTAAAATAGGTCAAGCCTGGAAATCCCTGGCTGTCTTGCCTCTCCTCCCCAATCTTACCAGTAACTGCCGGCGGGACCTCTGCCTCAGCCAGCGGGCTTTCTCTATCGTTCCCACGATCTCTCTGGGAACTTTTATTCGAGGTAAACTTTGTCTTGTGGGTTAGGGCATATTCATCTGCGAACCTAGCAAATTTGGAGATGGACGTAATAGGCTTCTCATTCAAATACATCCGGATATCCTCCGAAAAACCACTTTTAAATTCTTCAATCAGAATTACCTCCCCGAGACGCCAAAAATCCTCTTCCACTATTTCTGCTGTACACCAACAATCCAAGAGCACACCCTTCTCATAGGTAAACTCGGTATACATCTGATTCCACCCTTCCTTTAGATTTCTGAACTTTTGTCTATACGCTTCAGGTACCAATTCGTAAGTACGGAGAATGGCCGCTTTTACTTAGTCATAATTCTCCGCCTCGTCCTCCTCCATAGACAACGCCACATATGCCCGTTGTGCTTTCCCTTTTAACACACTTTGTAACAACGCCACCCACTGCTCTTTGGGCCACTTCTGATAAACTGCCACCTTTTCAAAAAGCAAGAAATAACTTTCAACATCCCTTTCCTCGAATGAAGGTACTAACCCGACTAACATTAAAACGCTCCTCTCGGTCTGACCCTTGAGCTCTTCGCTCTTGCCTTAACTTTTCCATATCCAAGTCATTTTGCCTCTTTCTCTGCCTCCTCATTCTCTCTCTCCTTCTCGGCTCTCTCCTTTTCCTTTTTAGCTGCCTCCAGCTGTTTTAACTGAATTTCATGCTCTCTTTGCTTCTCGGCTCTGTCCTGCTCTTTTTTCACCTCTAACCCCTTTAGCTGGAGCTCATGCTCCCGTTTCACCTCTAACTCCTTTAGCTGGAGCGCATGCTCCCTTTGTTTGTCGGCTCTTTCTTTCTCCTTCTCAGCTGCTTCAGCTGCTTTAATTTAATTTCATATTCCAACCTTAATTTCTCAAACTATAATTGAGCCGTCCCACTAGCTGGTACCTTTTCAGGGATATTTTCCAATACCTCAACTGTAAACACATTCTTCACAATACAATACTGAGTTATGGCCATTCGCACCTCTGGCTTTTTCATTGACAACCTCACCTCTGCGAGATTTAGCCCCTTCGCCATATTTATCAAGTCCAATTTGGTGGCCGCCTCTAGCGGTTCCAGAGTCGGGTTTTCTATAAATTCATCCACATCCATCTTTGCTGGTTTCCCGTCTGGCTACCCGTGTACCAGATGCAAGTTTGGACTCCTTTTCCCGATTCACTGGCCTCCCAATTTGATGTCAAATCTCAAGACGAGAACCCCAAGTTGTTACGTACCCCATAACTGGGTTACTTACCAGCAAAGATAGAGAGGTCCGTTGAAGTCTGATGGTACCATTTTTAACAGTATTTATTGAAAAATATACACAAAAATAATTTCAATGCAAACATACAGATAATATACGTCGTCAATACTAATTCTAAAAGCGCGGGTATAATAATAATCAATAAGAAAAAATTCTATCGTTGTCTAGGAGATAATGTATTGTCCGATGGAAATATAAAAGTCACTCAAGTTTGTGCAGGCTGCAGCCTTTTGTTGGAGTCAAGAGAGAGAGATGTTTTAAACTTGCCGGCTTTCCTTTTTATGATGTCAATCCTTCGAGAGTTCTGTTTTTGTAGTCGGTCCTTTAGCTAAGCCGTTCCGTGGAAAACTCGTCATCCGGGCAAGGATGGACAGACGGGATTTCTATCGTTTCCCTGGTGCGTCTAAAGGGGTTGTTCCCCAGACCCTCTTTTATCGTTACTCACAGGTTCTCAGATGTCAATCAGGTTGGAATGATGCAATCTCTCAGCCAGCCCCCTCGGCTCATTCCCTGAGGGCTTCAACTAAATAGTACGGAACTCAATACACTATTCCATCTCCAAGTGACAATGACCATTTCCCGTGGCTTTGTATCGCTGAGGGGCTGGGACATTAAAAACCCCATGTGGATTCTGCGTGTCTTTCTCTCATTTCCTGGGTCTCCTGACCTGAATTCATAGCGATCTTGCGATTCTCAAAAAGGAGGGGGCTACGTTGTACCCTTCGGCCCCTCAGAGGTTGGGGCGTAACAAAATATAACTCCCAAACTATTGAGCTTGGGGGAAACAAGGCTTGAGAGTCTTGAGATGGTAAAGTATGGAAGTTCAGTTCATCCACGGAATAGGTAACGAGAGAGAGATATTTGTAATCCAGGGTAAATGTCGAGAGAAGGCAATTACGTCGAATTCCAAAGGTTCCATTGTAGTAAAATGAGAGAACAGTTGCTGTAGATTTTATGCTTCATCGTTCCAAATCCACATACGAATTATCACCGAAAGTGACTTGTCACAAGGGGTATCATCTTCAAGTGTATTATCACACCACACCCCGCCAAGCGTTAACACAAAAGTAGTCTTCACAGGATACCTTAAATCTGATTCACACCTATGGATCAAACAAGGTGACAACCACACATTCGATGCATGGTGAATCAATACTTAACCCACACTTGTGGGCATAGGAAAGCTCTAAACAGTGACTCTTGGCCACTAGTTCCCTGGTTTCGATCCTTCCATTTTCCCTCCTTTATCTCCGTCTGACTCTGAGTGTCTGATTCCTCGGTTAAAACTAAACAAGCTGTGAGTGATGTAAACAAGCTGCAAGCCAGACTGATTTGCCTTCTTAATCACTCTCTCTCTTAAAATGAATGTCCTCAGCAAGCAAAAGCAAGGGATTAATAACAATGAGAACTGACTGGTGTGCCAGTAGTTGGGATGACTGAATGAATCCTTTCCAACATTCTGAGCAGGTGAATAGCTCAGAATGTGTGAACTGACTGGTGTTTCTGTAGGGTGGAGGACTGAGTGAATCCCTTCCCACAGACTGAGCAGGTGAATGGCTTCTTCCCAGTGTGAACTTTCTGGTGTCTCTGTAGGGTGGATGAATCAGTGAATCTCTTCCCTCATTCTGAGCAGATGAATGGCTTCTCCCTAGTGTGAACTCGCTGATGTCTCAGTAGGTGCGATGACCGAGTGAATGCCTTCCCGCATTCTGAGCAGGTGAATGGCTTCACCCCAGTGTGAACTCGCTGATGACTCTGCAGGTTGGATATCCGAGTGAAACCCTTCCCGCAGTCTAAGCAGGTGAACGACTTCTCCCCAGTGTGAACTCGCTGATGTCTCAGTAGGTGGGATGACAGTGTGAATCCCTGCCCACAGTCTGAGCAGGTGAACGGCTTCTCCCTAGTGTGAACTCGCTGATGTTTCAGTAGGTGGGATGACCGAGTGAATCTCTTCCCACATTCTGAGCAGGTGAACGGCGTCTCCCCAGTGTGAACTCGCTGATGTCTCTGTAGGCTGGATGACCGACTGAATCCCTTCCCACATTCTGAGCAGGTGAATGGCTTCTCCCCAGTGTGAACTCGCTGATGTACCTTCAGTTGGGATGAGCAAGTGAATCCCTTCCCACAGTCTGAGCAGATGAACGGCTTTTCCCCAGTGTGAACTCGCTGGTGTATCAGTAGGTGAGATGACATAGTGAATCCCTTACCACATTCTGAGCAGGTGAACGGCTTCTCCCCAGTGTGAACTCGTTGATGAACTATCAGTTCAGTTGAGTTAATGAATCCCTTCCCACAGACTGAACAGGTGAACGGCCACTCCCCAGTGTGAACCACCTGATGTACCTTCAGGTTAGATGAGAAAGTGAATCTCTTCCCACAGTCTGAGCAGGTGAACGGTTTCTCCCTGGTGTGAACTCGCTGGTGTACCTTAAGTGTCGATGAGAAAGTGAATCCCTTCCCGCATTCTGAGCAGGTGAATGGCTTCTCTCCAGTGTGAACTCGCTGATGACTCTGCAGGTTGGATAACTGAGTGAATTCCTTCCCACAGACTGAGCAGGTGAACGACTTCTCTCCAGTGTGAGATTGCTGGTGTCTCTGTAGGCTGGATGAATGAGTGAATCCCTTCCCACATTCTGAGCAGGTGAACGGTTTCTCTCCAGTGTGAACTCGCTGATGACTCAGCAGGCTGGATGACAAAATGAATTTCTTCCCTCATTCTAAGCAGATGAATGGCTTCTCCCCAGTGTGAACTCGCTGATGACTCCGCAGGCTGGATGACGAAGTGAATCCCTTCCCACAGACTGAGCAGGTGAATGGCTTCTCCCCAGTGTGAACTCGCTGATGTACCTTTAGGTCAGATGACCGAGTAAATCCCTTACCGCAGTCTGAGCAGGTGAATGGCTTCTCCCTTGTGTGAACTGACTGGTGAGCCATTAGGTCAGATGACCGAGTGAATCCTTCCCCAGAAATTTAGCAGATGACCAGCTTCTGACTGGTGGGTCCACAGGTGGGATGACAGACTAAATATTTTTTTTACACACAGAACAGGTGAATGACCTTGCCCAATGTGAACTTACTGATGTACCTTCAGTTGAGATGACTGACTGAATCCATTCCCACAGCCTGAGCAGAAGAATGGGCTCTCCCCTGTGTAAAATAATGGAGGTGCCAGTTGGTCAAATGACTGAGTGAATCCTGCCCCGTAGTCTGATCAGATAGGAAGGTTGATTGAATCCCTTGCTTCACCTCTTAAATATCTAGACAGAGACAGCAAAACTGGTGTGCCATGTTTGAGCTTCTGGGAGACAAATTCCTTCTCGTTTTTAACCTGTAAAAAGATTTACAAAATGCATCAACGGGAGTAGGACAACACTTCAGATGAGATTACTTGAGTTGCCAAGGTTTGATCCAGCATCACACTGTTATAGTGAGGTTCCACCCAAGTTGGACAGAGAAATCAACTTCTAACTGGGCACAGTGCTGGTATCTGGAATAACCATCAATTCCCTGATGCTCTTCTTGTTTCTATAGGAATGGGGCATTTCTGCCATCTCAAATCTGTGACCTGGCTCAGTTTGGCTCTCTCCATTGGTATTATTCCCTGTTCCTGCTGAGCTGCATGGGTGCCTGGCCACACAGTAACTGAAACATTCTCACACAAATAGTCTTTCTTAATGGGCAGCTGGAATTTTCCCATATGTATTATTAACTTAAAGTGCCACAGTTTTAATGCCTTATAAAAATTTCCTGCTGAGATGAATAGTTGGTCCACACAGCTGTTCAATGGACACAGAGTGAATCTTTGAATTATTTCAGGCCCTTGCAGAAAAGTACCAACACAGAAACAGGCCCTTTGGACAATCTAGCTTGTGCTAAACTATTTAAACTGCCCACTCCCACAACCCTACCATTCAGGTACCTACACAAACCTCCTTAAATTCAGCTCGAATTCTCCACTTGTGTTGGCTGCTCATTCCACACCCAGATAACCATCTGTGTGAAGAAGTTTCCCCTCACATTTCCCCTTAACATTTCACCTTTCACCCTTAACCCATGGCTTCTGGTTGTAGTCGCACACCATCTCCGTGGTAAAAGCCAGCTTGCATTTAGTCTATCTATGCCCCTCTATCACAATCAAATCTCCCCTCAATCTTCTACATTCCAAGGAATAAAATCCTATCCTGTTCAATCTTTCCTTGTTACCAAAGTCGCCCAGACCTGGCAACATCCTTGTGAATTTTCTCTGAACTCTCAGAACCTCTTTTACAACTTTCATGTAGGTAGGTGACCAACACTGCACAAAATATTCCAAATTAGGCCTCACCAATACCTTCTACAAGTCAACATAACATCTACCTACTGTTGATAGTGCTTTGGTTCATGAAGGCCGATGGGCCGAAATCTTTCTTTCCATCTCTATCTAACTGTGGCACCACTTTCAGTGAATTACGGACTTGTATTCCCAGGTCCCTTTCTTCTACAACACTCCTCAGTGCCCAACCAGTCAAATACAACACCTCACTCTTGTCTGCATTGAATTTCATTTTCCATTTCGCAAACCATTTTTCCAGCTGGTCCAGGTCGCACTATAAGCCATGATCATCTTCCTTGCTGTCCACTACACCCCAATCTTGTTGTCATCAACAAATTTACTGATGCAGTTAACCACAGTAATCCAGATTACTGATATAGATGACAAACAACATCAGATCCAGCACTGATCCCTATGACACACCACTGGTCAAAGGGTTCCAGTCAGAGAGGTAACCATCTGCTACCATACTCTGGCTTCTCCCAAAGACAGTGTCTCGTCCGATTTACTATCTCATCTTGAATGTTGAGTGACTGAACCTTCTTGACCAACCTCCCATATAAGACTTTGTCAAGTGCCTTGCCGAAGTCCATGTAGACAACATCCACTGCCTTGCCTTCATCCACTTCCCTGATAACTTCCTCGAGACTCTATAAGATTGGTTAGACATGACCTACCATGCACAAAGCTATGCTATCCAACCTTAATCAGTCCACATCGATCCAAATACTTATATATCCAGTTCCTGCACATATGTTAGAATAACTTTCCCCCTACTGATGTCAAGCTTACCAAGGTACAATTTCTTAGTTTATTTTTAGAGCCTTTCTTGAACAGCAGAACAACATTGGCTGTCCTCCAATCTTCCAGTACCTCACCTGTCACTAAGGATGATTTAAATATCTGTGCTTGGGCCACTACAACTTCTGCACTTGTCTTCCACAGGGTCCGAGGGAACAATTTGTCAGGCACTGGGGATATATTCCTGGTAATTTTCCTTCATACGGCAACAAGATTACCTCTGTAATCTGTACAGTGTCCATGAAGCTGATGCTACTTTGCCTCACATCTACAGACTCTGTGTCAATCTCCTGAGTAAATACGAATGCAGAAAAAATCTCCCCAATCTATTTTGTCTCCTCATATGGATTACCATTCTGATCTTGCAAAGGATTAATTTTTTCCCTTGCAATTTTTTGCACTTAACATATCTGCAGAATCCATGCCTTCTTTCATCAGTGTTCACTTGAATTTCCTGTATCTCATAAGTAGCCCATTTGTTCCTATCTGCCTGTATGCACCTCCTTTTTATTGATCTGGGAGTGATCAAAACACTATCAAAACAAAGGGATGATACAGCTGCATGTTGGGGGGTGGGGGTAAGTGGGGTTAAGCTAAATTTGCAGGGGGGATGGATGCCTGAATAACAGAACAGATAGTGGAGGGGTTTTGAAGACAGGTGTTGTTCAGAACTCAGACAAAGTCAGGAATGAAAAACATTGAGCATGATGCAGTGAATATGCTGAGCCCTGTATATCTCAATGCAAGGTGCATGATAGGAAAGGTGGATGTGTTCAGGGAATGGATCAACACCTGGAATTAAGACACTAGGATCTGGCAACTGTGGACTGGGACAGGCTGCTTTATGGCAAAGGTGTGCTTGGTCAGTGGGAGGCCTTCAAAGTGAAATTTTGAAAGTACAAAGTTGGTATGTGTTTGTCAGAATAAAAGGTAAAGATAGAAACTGCAGGGAACCTTGGATTTCAAGATATATTGAGACACTGGTGAAGCACAAAATGGAGTTGCATAACAGGGATCGGCAGGCAGGTTCTTTTGAAGTGTAAAAAATACAAGAGAACACATAAGAGATAAATCAGGATGGCTAAGAGAAGACATGAGGTTGCCCTTGCAGAAAAGATTAATCATCAAGGACTCCAGGGATAGATTAAGAGCAAAAGGATTGTAAGGCACAAAGTTGGTTCACTGTAAGACCAGAATGGCAATCCACGTATGGAACCAAAGCAGATGGGGGAGATCTTAAATATGTTTTCATCTCTATTTACTCAGGAGATAGACAAAGGTTCTATTGGAGTGTGAAAAAGCCACATTAAAATCATGGACACTGTACAGATTAAAGAAGAGATGTTATTTCACTGTTCAACATAGAACATTGAGCATTGAAATCTACATCATATTCCAGGCCATTCAGCCTACAACATTGTGCCAACCACGTAACTTACTCTAGAAACTGCCTAGAATTTCCCTAGCAAATAGCCCTCTATTTTTCTAAGCTCCATGTGCCTATCTAAGAGGCTGTTAAAACACCCTATTGTATCTGCCTCGACCACCGCTGCTGGCAGTGGATTACACGCACGCACTATTTTCTAGGTAAAAAATTTACCCTTGCCATCCCCTCGGTAGCTATTTCCAAGCACCTTAAAGCTATGCCCTCTCGTGTTAGCCATTTCAACCCTGGGGCAAAAACCTCTGACTATCCACACGATCAATGCCCTTCATCACTTTATAAACCTAAAAAAGGCTCTGAGCATTAGAAAGTAAGTTTGCTTTGAGGATCTGTTAGAATTATGAGGGTATAGATAGGGTAAATGCAAACAGCTTTTTCCGCTGAGGTTGGGTAGGATGACAACCAGAGGTCATGGGTAAGTGGGGAAGGTGAAAATTTAACGGTACCATTTGGGAAAGCTCTCTAATGAAATGGTCGTGAGAGTGGGGAATGAGATGCCAGCAAAAGTGGTGAATATAAGCCCGGTTTCAACAATAAGAGAAGTTTGATAGGTACTTGGATGGTAGGGGCATGAAGGGTGATTGTCCCAGTGCAGGTAGTTGAATTAGACAGCTTAAATGTGTTCTCGGCATTGACTAGGTGGGCCAAATAGCCTGTTTCTCTACTGAACTTCTCCATGTTTCTATGACAGAGAAGCTGGCCAAACTTGTAAGGGGAAAGGTAGCAGTGACAACAGAGCAGCAATGGCTGGAGTTTCTGGGAGCAATTCGGCAGCTGAGTGATCGATGCAGCCCAATGAAGTGGAAGCTTAGGAAAGGCAGGAGAACACAACCATGGTTAAAATGAGAAGCCAAAGCAACAGAAAAACCAAAGAGAGAGCAAACAACCAAGAGCAAAAACTATTGGGAAGCTTTTAGAAACCAACAGAAGATGACTAAAAATAAAGTCAGATGAGCTCGCATGGATTTATGATTTGTAGTCATTAATGAGTCTTGGTAGCACCCAACAGTCTGAGGCATTCAGAAGAATAAAATATCCGGGGCCTCAATATCTCTTGAAAACCAAGGTTCCCTGCATCAGTTACCTTTCAACGTTTATTTTGACAGACACATACAAACTCAACACACTCAAAATTTCACTTCTGAAGGCCTCACACTTACCAAGTACTCCTTTGCCAGAAAACAGCCAGTAACAAACCACACTTATCAGATCCTTTCTGATACCATCAAAATTGACCTTTCTCCAATTTAGAACATCAATCCATGGTCCAGACCTCTCTTTTTCCATATTTACTTTTGAATCTCATGGCATTACGATCACTAATTTCTGTCATCAGCCCTGGATCATTTCCTAACAGCTTATTGCACACCTCTACGTTGGGAATCCTACGCACTGATTAAGGGCACATTTGACAAACTCTACCCCATCTAGTCCTTTTACATTATGGGAGTCCTAGTCAATATATGGAAAGTTAAAATCACTTACTGCATCAACCTTTGTTTCTTGGCATGGTCTGCAATCTCTCTAAAAACTTGTTCCTCTAAATCCCTCAGACTTTTGGGTGCAACAAAGTCCCAATCATGGCTACAATATCATAATTCCCTGCCCTGAGCTCATCTGGCTTTCCTACGATGCTTCTTGCTTTATGATATACACAGCTCAGCACATTCATCGCACCATGCTCAGCCATTTGATTGCTGATTCCATCTGAGGACTGAACAACATCTGACCAAGCCTTTAAAGGCGGGAATCTGTCCCCCCAGTTTAACTCCCTACTGCTCCAATACTTACCAACTAAGTTAGCCAACATGATTAAAACAAATAACATGGATGGTCTGACAATGACCAAAATCGAATGTGTCGAGCTTTAACATATTGTTGGGACCTGACTTTCAAATCCCAATCAACCCTGAAGGGAACTAATATTAAAGGTGAAGATGTTCAGTGGGAAGAAGGACACAAGAGGGCGATATCTGGGGATCAGAAATGGGAAGAAAAACCTACCAAGAGACAGGTGGGGACAACAACCCGTTTTCAAATTAACAAGCTAGGATGCTTCCTGCCGTGAGTACCATCCCTCAGGAAGAGCCCAACGGAACATTGCAAGTTGCTGGAATTCCAATTCCGTTTATGATTGATATGCCGACAACCACAGCCACTCTCAATCAGGAAGTAATATCGGAAAATGGATTCCAGCTATCAAACACTACAATCACTCTGTCTGGGTTCGAAGGCACGGAACACACGTATTCACATACACAGCCACTGCAAGTGGAATTCCAGGGGGATTGAGTAAAGCCAGTATTATTTGCCCCTCTAGGGACAAAGTTCCCAGTCACGTTAGAGCAGTTAAAGGAAGAGAGAACATTGTACTACTGGCCGAAGTTCCGGATTTCCTTTGGTGACAAACAGGACAGGTGGTTCCCCATACACCGTGAGGGTTTGCCTTGGGTTCAAGCCAAAAAGCCTAGGGTTCCTTGCCTACACCCTGATGAAACAAGCCTCCAGCACCAAGGGAGGCTGGCCAGACTTGGCCGCATGCCAACTCTGATACTGGAAGGACTCAGGTGAAGACAGGACATCTGGTAAGACACTCTTTTAATATTGACTGAACCCAAGAGGCTGTACCCCATCTTTGCGCAATTTCAGGCCATGAAATTGGCCTTGCTTGTTAATTTCTAAAACTGCCCCCCATCTGGATCACCATGAAAAGAGGACAGAGATTCCCATGCATTCTGCTATATCCCCTCAAGCCCGAGGCAATGTTTTATGAGAATGGAAGCCCTTTTGTGGATCCAGCAGGGAAACAATATTCTGGTGATGCGATAGTAACTGACAGTGAAGTAATTGAGCGGGATTCTTTTGAAACAGCCGTCTCATCCAGAAGCCTGAGCTGTTTGCTCTGACTTGTGCCTGTATCCGAACAACAGATAAAAGTGAGAACAATTACACGGACTCCCGTTATGCATTTGGAGATGTACATGACTACCGGGCTCTCTGGGAACATGGGGATTCCTGACTTGCTCTGGCCACCCCATTAGTAATGCCACCTTTGTAAACAACTTACTCACTGCTCCGCAGCTACCTTGAGTTCTGGCCATTATTAATGTGCGGCCCACACCCGCATGTCCAAACAGGTCACTAAACCCAATGCTTTAGCAGATTACACAGCGAAAAGTGCTGCACAATCCTCGATAGTTGTAGTCTCCTCGGGATTCCCATCAAGCAATCCTCCATGACTCAGGCAGAACAAGTTTGCCAGACATGCGAGAGTTACGTACTTCTCAGGGGGACACCTGTGAGGAGGAGTGCAAGCTGTGGTCCCAGATGGGGTGCCAGAAAGACCCCGACCCAGGTATTTGGATCACCACAGTGGGACAGGTTTGTGTTCCTACACAGTTTTTACCTATATTGGTCAATTATGTACACACCTGGAAAAGGAGGGATTGGTTGCTAACCTGCACCCTGCACACCGGGTACGACTCCCTTGACCATGTTCGTGTCTACAAGTTGATGTTACTGAATTGCCTAGAGTACATTGCTATAGATACTGCTTAGTTATTATAGATGCATTTCATAGATGGATTGAAGCTATTCCAACTACCAATAATACTGTTATGACTGTTGTGAAGGTATTATTTTGGGATATAATTCCCAGGTACGGCCTGCCAGAGATGCTGAGCTCTGACAATGGCCCACACTTCGTGGCGAAAGCAAGCGAAGGGGTGAGTAACAAATGAGCTATCAAGCAACAATTCCACTCTGTACACCACCCACTGTGTACACCACCCGCTGGCTTATTGTAAAGTGTCAATGGCGCTCTGAAGAGTAAGTTGGCCAAACTAACAGCGGAGACTGGACTCACTTGGTTGAAGGTCCTACTGTTAGACCTATTCCACATGAGGGTCACCCCACAGGGGAAATCAGTGTTGTCACCAGCTGAAATCATTTATGGACGGCCCATGAGGACACCCTGTGGACCAAGACCTTGTGCACCATTGTTCTCAGGAAGTCTACCAGGTAAATTGGATATGCATACCCTAGGGGAAGAGATGGGGAAATGCATATGCCAACTAAACAAACTTTTCCAAGCATTACATTCACAGGTACGATTGGCTTACAAGGAAGAGAACTACCACGCAGAGAGGAGTGACTATCCCACCCAAGAACCTGGGAATTTTGACCTGACCAAGAACTGGGATTGAGGGAAACTCAGAACTCGGTGGAGAGGAGCATATTAGGTGTTACTGACCACTCCACGGCTCTGAGACTGAAGGGGCAATCTCGGTGGATATATCGAACAGACTACAAACGTGTTACTGAAGGAACTGAGTAGAAGGGCTCTCTCGGAATAAAGGAAAATGTATTGGTTGATAGTGGTGTGTCGAACCTCGAGGTTTCTTGCCATGGACTGTCATTTTAAGAGAGAGTGCCTGAGTGACGTCATCCGCCAGCTTTCTCGGCTGCTGTTTTATTCTTACTGAGGGAGAGGGAGGGGTGGAACTATTTGACTCTGCAGCGTGTTTACACTTGCTCACAGCTTGTGTTTACATAGCTTGCAGTTTGCTTTATTTAAGCAAGGACAGTCAGAGACGGACAGTCAGACGGAGAGAAAGAAAGAGGATGGAAGGTTCGAAACAAAGGACCTAGTGGCCGAAGTTCGCTGTTTGAACCCTCCTGTGCCCACAGAACAATACTGAATGTGTGATTGTCACTTTGTTTGATCCACTGGAGTGGATCTTTATGTTTGGCAGTGTCCTGTGAAGACCACTTGTGCCAACCCTTGCCTGGGGGTGGTAACTCACTGGTACAGGGTACCCCGTGACAAATCACTGTTGGTGATAATTCCTATAATCCATATGGGGATTTTGATGGAGTATCCCGTGGCTACAACTTTTGTTAACCCTTAACTGGATTTGGGTGCGTTATCTGGTGACCACTTGTGAGAAAGTTATTCTGTGGAAATCACTGTCGGTAATACTTTGTGTGTTGGATCTGGATTGAGAATACCTTGTGGAATCTACCTGTGTGTTAACCCTTGCCTGGGTGGTAGTTCCCTTTGAAGACGGTACCCCTGTTATCAGCTAGTTTTGGTGATAATTCAAATGTGGATTTGGAACGAAGACGGATAAGATCTTCGGCGACTGTTATCCTGTTTTATCACCGTGGAACTTGTGGAATTGGAAGCAATTGCCTACTCTCGACATTCACCTTGGATTACAAATATCTCTCTTTCATCATTTATTCGGGGGATGAGCTGAACTTTCATACTTTACCATCTTCAGACTCTAAGCTTGGTATTCCCTGAGCTCAATGGTTTGGGAGTTATATTTACACATATGTATACACATAACACTGTTAACCATAGAACACTACAGCACAGTACAGGCCCTTCAGCCCTTCATGTTGTGCCGACCCATATAACCCTTAAAAAATATACTAAATCCACACTACCACATAACCCTCTATTTTTCTTTCATCCATGTGCCTGTCCAAGAGGCTCTTAAATAGCCCTAATGTTATAGCCTCCAACACCATCCCTGGCAAGTCATTCCAGGCACCCACAACCCTCTGTGTAAAAAAACTTACCACTGATGTCTCCCCTAGACTTCCCTCCCTTAATTTTGTACATATGCCCTCTGGTGTTTGCTATTGCTGCCCTGGGAAACAGAGACTGACTATCCACCCTGTCTATGCTTCTCATAATCTTGTAGACCTCTATCAAGTCCCCTCTCATTCTTCTACTCTCCAAAGTGAAAAGTCCCAGCTCTGCTAACCTTGATTCATATGACTTGTTCTCCAAACCAGGCAACATCCTGGTAAATCTCCTCTGCACCCTCTCCATAGCGTCCACTTCCTTCCTATAATGAGGTGACCAGAACTGAACGTAATACTCTTAAAGTGCAGTCTCACCAGAGATTTGTAGAGTTGCAACATGACCTCTCTACTCTTGAACTCAATCCCCCTGTTAATGAAGCCTAGCATACCATAGGTCTTCTTAACCACCGTATCAACCTGTGCAGCAACCTTGAGGGATGTATGGATTTGAACCCAAAGGTCCCTTTTGATTGTTTTGATTAAGTTGTTATAGTATAAGTAGATACAAATAAAGATAGTGGTGTTAATATCAAAACCAGACTCCATGTCTGGTCTATAGCTGCTGGTTCAATTAAATTGTTACAGGTATGTAACACTGGTATTCGTGTTTATGTCTTTGAGAGGGATCACCCCAGCATCCAGGGTCCCCATGTTAACACATTTCTGTATCTCTGTCACACCGATGCCGAACAGGTAGTACTAGGGGCCTGCTGGGTTTGTGCCGAAATTCTGCAGCATAGTAAAACTATGACTCCAATGTCAGTAATCCTGCTCAACCAGAGTGAGGAACTCTCAGCCTGGGCTTTCACAAATAACGCCAGGGGAAGAGAGATGAGGAACTGGGGTCCAGTCAGAGATGACTGTGGCTGTCAGTATTCTGAGGGATGGTATCTCAGGCTCCCACCAAACACAACTTCCTAGACTGGGAAACATGCATCCTGACCATACTTGCAGGTGCCCAGCAGCGGAGAGGAACAACTGAGACTGAGTGATTTTGGATGATCCCTTTTCTCTCCTATGGAGTAGCCAGGAATCCACCAAAGATAATCAATTTGGCTACAGCACTTGAGGAGCTGGCCACAATACTGCAGGGGCTCTGACAGAAACACAGGCCCAAGAAAACAGACAATTCCACTGAAACGAGTGCAATCCAGCAAACAGTCGTACAGAATCATTTGGCTTTAGATTTTATCCTCACTGAGAAAGGGGGAACCTGTGCTATTAGTGACATAGAATGCTGCACCTATATCCCTGATGAGTCTACCAACATTACATCCCTTTCCGAGCACACTGCCAGGGAGATTGATAGCATCAAGAAAGTAGGGCAGGATTTACACAGGTTCACCGAAGGGTCGAAATGTTAGTATTTGAAGGCCTGTTTGGTAATATCTGAGGCATGATATTGCATTATGGCTTAATAGTTGTGCACATCATTGTTATATTTAATGTTGTGCACTGTTTTTATCCATTGATAAGTCAATGTTGTACATGGTTGCTTTCTCTGTGAAAAAATTACTGCTTGATCATGTAATGATCAAAAGGAGGGAGTGGTGAACTATGTAAAAGGGTTAACACTTCCTTAAACAATAGCCGCCTGTTCTTCTGAAAGAAATTGCTGATGATCAGCCAATGTACCAAGCCATGCTGAGCCATATTTCTTCTTGAGGGTAGCTAGCTAGGGTTTCTGGATGTTTATCTGAATTGTGCACTCATGCGTAGAGATAGGACAACTTCAATCTGTCCTGTGTGTGTAAGCCGTTATGACTATTTTGTAATTTATCTTAAGGGGCTGTAATATAGTAAATAACCAGCCTGCCTTCTGTGGTGGGTATCTGGGTACCTGTGGTGTAAGGGGAATTGTTAGTCAGTTAGTGGATTGGGCGGGAACAGTCATAGACTGTTCCTGTTTGAGCGACTAACTGAGTAAGTCCCTGGTGCTTGGAGTAAAGAGTTTGTATTTATATGGTCTTTGAGTGACTTTTTCCAGATTCGACTTCCACAGAATGGCAGTGGTTTTAAAGGGCTGGGCTGCTGGAAGCACATTACCAGACCTGGAGTGATTGCAACTGGATCTGACAGAGGCATAACTGGTTCTGCTGGGCACATTCAGTCTCCCTCCAACTATTTCTCACCTTCCTTTGTACAGGTATGTAATGTCTAAAGGACCAGTGTTTGAGTAAATGAGTCTCACCAAACTTTCTCCTGACTGAATCACTGGAATCTCCGAGTCAGATGGATTCTCTTCAGTTGATGCTCTCAATCCTCTGGCTGGTTCACTTGTTGATGTTCCCTCATCTTCAGTCGTGGTTTGCTTCCAGTTGGGTTTTTTATTCCAATAAATCTCTCACCGCAGGTCTAACTTTAACATGAAAAATAATGAAGCACATTGACAATAGTAAGGAGAACCAAACATTTCTGCTTAATGCTACTAAGAGCAAAACTCATTGAAATTTAAATGTTGAATATAATGATCTCAGTGAACAATCTTTTATTGTCCCTCACACTTCACAAAAAGATATGGGAGAAGAAGGAGCCATCATTCAGTCATGGTAAGACACAAGACACAGGAACAAAATTAGTTGATTCGATCAATCTGGTTTGCCCACCATTCAACCATGGCTGATTTTCATTCCAACACCATATTCCTGCCTTCCTCCGTAACCCTGAAGCTACTTAGCAATCATCAATATATTAATCTCTGTCATAAACATAACCAAATGGCAGCCTCAACTACCCTCTGCGGCAACAAATTCCACAGATCAGACATCCTTTGGCTGAAGAAATTTTCTCACCTCAATTTTAAAGGGAAGCGTCTTTATTCTGAGCCTATGCTGTCAGATCACAGACTCTCCGTCTAATGGAAACATCCTCTCCATGTCCACTGTATCCAGGCTTTCCAGCATTCGGTAGGTTTACTTAACCATACATCCCTCCACCAACCCCACTGTCCCTCTGAACTCCATTGAGCACAGGTCCACAACCATCAAATGCTCCTCATACATAAAGCCGATCATTGCTGAGATTATTCTTGTAAACCTTGTTCGCAACACACCACGTGATCGTGCGTCACAAAGCGGAGGGCGGGGCCGATCTGCGGCGCACAGTCTCACGTGACCTGTTGGCGGGCCTCCCCTTTCAGTGCTGAGAAAATAGACAGCCTGGGCTCCTGGTTTGGATCGCTTAATTCCGTGAAGCCGATACATTTCTGACGAGCCCAGATAACTGGGTACTAAATGAGTAATAGGCCCTCATTTCGGGGCTCAAGGCCAACATCGGATCTCCCCGCTCGGGATCGGTCTCAATACTCACCGATTCTTCTGCCCCGAGACAGTGATCCCAAATCCGCAGAACGCAACCCAGCTGGAGACTGTGAGCATGTGCAAAGATATTGGCGCATCATCCGGAGGGCGGGGCCTCGGAAGCGACGCAGAGTTGCAGCTCATCTGTGGTTAAATGGGAGGGGCAAATCGGATCACGTGACTCCTCCTCGCGCGCGCGCGCTCTCTCTCTCTCTCTCTACACCCACCCACCCCCCCCCCCCCCCCTTCCCGGGGCAGTGACTCCAGCTGTCCATTACTCTTTGGAAAGAAGCAAACATGCCACTCACATCTCCTCTCACCCTAAATGTATTAGACATTTCACCCCCAGGAAAAATATATCGTCTGTCCACTCTATTTATTCCTCTCGTAATCTTATAAATGTCCATCCAGTCTCACCGCAGTCTACGCCGCTCTGGAGTAAACAACACAAGTTTGTGCAACCTCTCGTTACAGCTCATGCCCTCTAATCCAGGCAATATCCTGGTAACCCGATTCTGCGCCCTCTCCAAAGCCCAGATATCCTTGTGAGAATGGGGGCGACCAGAACTGTATGAAATACTTCAGATGTGGTCTTAAAACTGTGTTACGAACTGTTACGTTTTAGAGACGAACCAGCAGCAATAGAGTTCACACTGGAGTCTGGTTTTGATGTTAAAACCACTCTCTTTATTAGTATCTACTTATAGTAACAACGAAATAAAGGAAAGGTAACAGTGTTATGTGTGTATATGTGTAACTATAACTCCTAAACTATCGAGCCTGAGGGAACAAAGCTCAGAGTCTTGAGATGGTAAAGTAGGAAAGTTCAGTCATCCCCGGAATAAATGATGGCAGAGAGATATTTGTGTTCCACGGTGAAACGTAGAGAAAAGGCCGTTACTTCGACATAACCGTCGTCGAGAATTTTATCCGTTGAATCTGTCCATATACGAGTTATCAGCGAAAGTGACCTGTCACAGCAATACCGTCTACCAGGGGTTACCGTACAACATACCCAGGCAAGGGTTAACACAAGGGACAACCATACACGTTCGTTGTGGTTCTGTGCACCAATGATCAACCCACTCTTCTGGGCATAGGAGAGTTCCAAGCCACAGCTGCAACAAACTGAAGCTATCAGCTTTTCCAGTCTCTCCTTCTCTCTTTAGACTGGCCGACTGCCTGTCTGCAGATCTCTCTCTCTCTCTCTCATGGTTAATCCACAGTCAGCGCTGTCAGCCTGTGACTGACGTCATAGTCCCGCCTCCTCACGCCGGCGCTCTTAAAGAAGCAGTCACAGAACGACCGCAGGCTCGTAACGGCTGCAACACAACTTCCCGACTTTTGAACTCAATGCTTCAACTAATAAAGACAACCACGCCATTTGCCTTCTGAACCACCCGATCAATCTGTGCAGTCTCTTTCAGGGAGCGTTGAACTTGGAGTCTGAGATCCCTCTGATCATCAACAGAGTTCAGGATTTTTCATTTAACAGTGTACTCATTGTCTCATACATTCCACCTACCGAGCTGCCGAGATTATCATCACTAATCAAATCTCACTGAGATTTCTCAGGTCCTGTTGAATTTATTGCCAAGTGCACAAGTACGGGAAGGTACAGGTACAGAGAATCACTGACTTGTGGCAGCATCACAGGCAAGTACATTCAGATAACACACGGAACAAACAATGATACGATTCTCTGTCAGTAACAATCTATTATCTATAAATATGTCATTATCCGTATTTTAAATACAATACGTTCTGTCATATTCAATATTAAAATGTGCAATAACGGACTTGGAAATGTTGAATTTGGTCCCTGTTTCCATTCCTCCTGTAATCCACCACCAGCTCCTTTGTTTCTGTCACAATGAGGGAGAGATTGTTATCTTGACACCACTGTGTCGGGGTGATGACTTCTTCTCTGTGGGCTGTCTCGTTATTATTTGAGATTAGGCCAGTCAGTGCAGTGTCCTCACATATTTAATAAACTGATTGGAGCTGTGGGTGGCGACACAAGTCATGGATATACAGAGAGTAAAGGAGGGGGCAAGGAGACACCCCTGTGGGGTATGTGTGCTGAGGGTCAGAGAGACAGAGGTGAGGGAGCCCATTCTCGCGATCTGACAGGAAGTCCAGGATCCAGCTGCACAAGACAGGGTGAAGGCCGAGGTCTCTGAGCTTCTTGTCGATACGTCTCGCCTTCGTATGGCTACTGCTCTGCCCATGACCGCAAGGAACTGCAGAGAACTTTGGTGCGCAGAGAACATCAGAGAAACAAGCCTCCCCTCAATGGACTCTTCCTACACTTCCCCTGCCTCGGAAAAGCAGGCCATGTACTCAAATAACCTCATAACCTGGACACTCTTGCTGCAAACCCGCTCCCCCATCGGGGAAGAGATACAAAAGCCTTAAAGCGCGTTCCACCAGGCTCAATGTCGGCTTCCTGTTTGTGGTTATAATCCAAATGAATGGTCTTCAGTCCGATAAAATGGACTTAACCTCACAATGTAACTCGACGTGACCCTGCACCAGATGTCTATCTACACTGCACTTTCTCTGCAGCCATAATGCTTTGTTACAGTTATTGTTTTGTCGTATATCAGCTCAATGTACTGTCGTAATATATTGATCTGTGTGGATGGTACGGCAGGCAAGATTTTCACAGTAGCTCAGTACGTGATAAGAAAAAAACGAATTCCCCATTTTAATTGTGTGGAAATATTAGACAGACTGAGCGTCTGCTTTGGAACCTCAGGAGGAAACTTAACTGAACTGTTGTCATTTCTTTGGAATGCAAATAAATAGAAAAGGCTTCAATCTCGCATTACGATCTGCGGTAACTGGGATCAGGTGACCGGTGATCAGTTTACCACCGACAGATGCCGGGGGGACATAATAATCAGAAAGTCCCTAGTCGCAGCCGTATAAATAAAATGTGATATCAGTAGGTGTGTGGTGCATGACAATACACAATCGGTGCCGGAGTAGGCCATTCGGCCCTTCGAGCCTGCACCGCCAGTCAATGTGACCATGGCTGATTATCCACAATCAGTACCCCGTTCATACCTTATCCCCGTATCCCTTGACTCCGCTATCTTTAAAAGCTCTACTTAACTCTTTCTTGAAGACATCCAGGGAATTGGCCTTCACTGCCTTCTGCAGCAGAGTATTCCATAGATCCTTATCCCTGTGGGTGAAAATTTCCTGAACTCCATTCTAAATGGCCTACCCCTTATTCTTAAACTGTGACCTTTGGTTCCGGACTCCCCCAACATTGGGAACATGTTTCCTGCCTCCAGTGTGTCCAATCCGTAAATAATTTTATCTGTTCCAATCAGATCCCTTCTCATCCTTCTAAGAATGTGAAGGAGATAGACAACCTGAGCAAAGTCACAGATTGATGAAGGGGAGGAATGATCCATTTTGATACAGAGGGAAGCGGAGAGTTTGATATTGTTCCTGATGCCGGAACTGTAGCCAGTTAGAAGATGAAATCTTGTTCCTCCAAATTGTTTTGAGCTGTGACAGAGTTTTTTTTTATCAGAAGACACCATGGAGACTAAAATTATCTGAGTTGAAATGTCCTTCACCCACTGACGTGCTTTGTAAACAGTGTAGAGAAGTCAAAGGATTTGTGTATGGGAATCTCAAACACAACAGCACGTTAGTTCCGCTGTATCTGTCAGTTCGCCAGTACTTGAATGCCACCGATCCTTGAATGTGGAGGCAGAGATGTTGGGGAAGACAGCGCCCCACTCGCTGCAAGGAGAGCCCGAACACGTGTCCATGTCCGCGATCTGATTTGATACATTGCCATGACTTGATAGCAGTGTGACGTCATTCACTGACGAAAGGTCTCGGCCCGAACGTTGACTGCTCGTTTCAACTGATGCTGCCCGACCTGCTGAGTTCATCCAGCTTGTTTGTACCTGTTGATGTCATTCACTGGCTCTCATTTTGGAAGGGATTCAGTCGGCCATCGCAGATACACCAGCAGCTTCGCACTGGGAAGCGGCCGTTCACCTGCTCCGTGTGTGTGAAGAGACTCATTCAGTTAACCCACCTTGACATGCTCCGGTGAGTTCACAATAAATAGAAGCCACATTTCTGTCCGGAGTGAGCAAAGAGTTTTACTCAATCATCCCGGCTGCTGCAACGCCAACAACTTCACATCAGGGAGGAAGTTCAAATCAGCTCCGTGTTAAATGTTTAACCATCACGGTGACAGAAGGCAGCTGCAGGTTCATGAGGGACTGTTACTGTCAGATTCTGCAGTTCTTGCGACTGCTCATCGCACCCAGGATTGAACCCTGGTCACTGAGCATTGGAGGTTTCTGTTCTGCTGATGTTAGCCTTGAACTAGACTGGTGTTTAATATTGTGGATCCGTGAAAGATAAATCAGTTCTGTATTCACTCCACTGTCTCAGGTAGTTACTGACTTTACCACACTCACAATGTACGCTAGAAAAGCCACTCGGCCTATCTTACCCCTGCCCATGTTTCTGTTCCATATCAGTACATCAAAGCCTATCCGTGCCATTCCCCTATCACTCTCCCTGAGATGATAGGTTTCAACTAGTCACCACACAGTGGGATAGGAGATTTCCGTTGAATTTCATAGAATCATAGAAGTCTACAGCATATTACAGCTGTGCCGACCATGTAAATTACTCTGGTAACTGTCTAGAATTTCCCTACCGCATAGACAGCTATTTTCCTGAGTTCCATTTACCTCTCTAAGAGTCTCTTAAAATACCCTATTGTATCCGCCTCTACCACCGGCGCTGGCAGTGCATTCCACACAGGCACCACACTTTGTTTTAAAAAACTTAGCTCTGGCATCTCCTCTGCAGGTACTTCCAAGCAGCTTAAACCTATTCCCCCTCGTGTTAGCCGTTTCAGCCCTGGGAAAAAGCCTCTGGCTATCCACACGACCAATGCCTCTCATCATCTCATACACCTGCATGAATCTCCTGCATGATTTTCTCCGGGCTGAACAAGACGATGAGCTCAATGTGGTTTTGACGTTCTTCAGGGCTCCGGACGAAGTTGGTTAAACTCCTTCTTCCCCGCTCTTTTCAACGTTTTGGGTCATTTTCACCAATTTTAAAGGACTGTGCCTCAGACAGCTGGGTTGTTGCAATTGTTACGTACCAGCAGCAATAGGTCACTAATGGAGTCTTGTTTCGATGTTAAATCCACTATCTTTATCAGTATCTACTCCAAATATAAAAGATTAAACGAAATAAACAGAAGTTAACAGCGTTATCGTATATATATGTACGTACGTAGAGCTTCCAAACTATCAAGCTTGGGAAACAATGCTTAAAGTCCTAAAATGGTAAGGTAGAAAAGTTCAGTAATCCACGGAATACGTGAGAGAGGGGAGAGATTTATAAATCCACCCGAACATGTAGAGAGAGGGCAATTACGAAGAATTCCACACACATTCCACGCTGGGTAAACGAAATATCAGTCGCCAAAGATCTTATCCGTTGATTCGTTCCGAAATCCACTTCGAACTATCACCAGGTGACAGTGACAGGAATACCGTCTTCAAGTGGTTACCGTAGAACACCCCGATACCAGGTAAGGGCCAACAAAAGTGATACCACAGTATACTCCAGCAAATTCACAAATATGGATTATACGAAGTGACAGTCACACATCCGTTGTGCACGGCGTGCCGATCATGAACCCGATTTTCTGGGCATTTCAACCCATAGCAGTGACAAGCTGAAGTTCCAACAGCTTCCTCTCTCTCTCTCTCTCTCTCTCTCTCTCTCTCTCTCTCTCTCTCTCTCTCTCTCTCTCTCTCTCTCTCTCCCTCTCTCTCTGCCGCAGCTTGTGTCTGACGTCACAGTCCCGCCTCACTCAGACATTTAAAGCGACACTCACAGTAAACGAACCTGCGGTCTCGCAACACAATGCATCTCTAAAGTCTGATAGTTGACTAGCTAGTGAATCTTCCATGGTGCAGTCGGAAACCAAAGAGTTGCCAGCCTTAGTCAGGGCTTTGGGGCTCCAGAGAGAGATGGGGCCTGGAGTTCACGAGGAGGAGGTGGAATCAAACCAGCAGGCTGTGGCTACAAAAGAAAGATCGGAAACATTTGGAAACAGGTTGCCCGAAAAAAAAAAGGTGGTTAATTTCTGGAAAATAGTAGTGGAAATTAACAGATCAGGCAATAAATGTGGAGAGGAATAAATAGACAACGTTTAGGCGGAGTTCCTTCTGCATTTTGTGTGTGTGCGTCTCTGTATTTCCAAAATGCAGAATCTCCTGCGTTTCAGATCTGCATTTTACTTTGGCATGAGATACACGTTGATACTGAGTATATTGTTTATCGGAGCCGCTTTCTGCGTTAAAACAGCTGCAGATTTTTCTATACACACGAAAAAAAATGAGGTACGGACATTAAACCAGTGCTTGCAGAAATGTTTAATGGCACCGTGACTACCCATAAGCCCCTGCGTTATAGTTTTTGGCCGGCATTGAAGCACAGATGAAATGCGCAGGCGTCAGGGTTGTGGCGTCTCTGAGTATGACGCATGCGCACAGTACTCAGAAGGCCTTTGAAATATCGTGTGCAGGTAAGAGCGATTTTCTGTCTCTTTACCTTAAACACCGATTTCGGGGCAATTCCTGTGACCCGCAACCCCAGGAGAGTCCTGCTCTCTTCCCTCTCTCTCAGCCCCCGATCCGTACACGGGCCCCAGGGAATGGGAACCGATGGTTCTCAGACAGAGCTGAGCTCCAGCTTGGGAACTCAGAGAAAGGGCACAAAATCTTTTACATCACCAGTTGAGAAAATCACCTTTGGTCTACCTCCAGTCGCAAGCAAGAGGAAATCTGCAGATGCTGGAAATGTAAGCAACGCACACAAAATGCCGGCGGAATTCAACATTAGCACTTTTTTCCATAGATTCTGCCTGGCTTGCTGAGTTCCTCCTGCCTTTTGTGTGTGTTGCTTGTTCTAACTCCTCTTGCTCTGGACTTTTCTACCAGTGAGAACATGTTTTATCTCATTCTGTCTGGGTACATAATGATATCAAACACCTTTGCCCTGGCAACAAGTAGCATTCACATCACAGATGTGCCAGACTACAATGAGACAGACTACTGCCCTTCCCTTCATATTCATTGGCATTGCCATCACTGAGTTCACCACTGTCAGTCATTTGGGGGTGGGTTCAGGGGAAATATTTATGTCCAATATAGAAACTGTTGTTACCTGTGTGGATTGTGGTGATGCAAAAGTTGCTGGAGAATTTGCAAGTGGGCAGAAGTGGAGTGATATTTGGAAATCTGACTTTTTAAAGTGTAATTTAGCAAGCAAACCACATATGAACAAAGTGCAAAAGCTCTGGTGAGGAAATCCTTCATTACCCTGTTACGTACCCCGTAACTGGGTGTCTTACCAGCAAAAATAGAAGTATCCGTTTATTTTCAAAACAGTGTTTATTAGTAAAATATACAAATCAATATCAACAATGCAAATATACAGATAATACACGTTAGCAATACTAAACTTAAAAGTGTGGGTATAATAATAATCAATAATAAACAAGCTATCGTTGTCTAGGGGATAATGAATTGTCATATGTGAGTATAAAGTTCAGTTCATACAGGCTGAGGTAGTTGTTGGTTGATGTGTTGTAATTGTCTTGCAAACCTTCCTTTACGATCTTGATCTATTGATGTGTTGTTGTGGCCATTCAGGTATGACCCCTATCACCTTTAGCTAGACCGTTCTTCTATGGTGGACTCGTCACCCAGGCAAGGGTGGACACACCCACAAGCCCCCACCGGCCTCGCTATAAACACTGTGAGTTAAAATTCTTCATTCGGTCTCTGATGTCACCAACTTTTCTCGTGGGTTCCAACACTTAAACAGTGCTCACTAGTGTGTCTCTTGGTGCGTCTGAGAGGTGTATCCCCAGACCTCACTTTTATCCCTACTCACAGGCTCTCAGGTGTCAATCAGTTTTGAATGGCTGAGCCCATCAAACCAGCCCACTCGGGCTGTCCACTGAGGAATTTTAATGAACAGAATAGTACCAAGTAAACAGCCCTCTCCGGAGCCGTGAGTCTTACAGGAGTCATAATATGGTCTCTCTCCCCCGGTGTTATCTAGCCCCTGCCTGAAGCAAATGTTCCATTCCAATATGTTTTGCTCCATCTCTTTCTCTCTCATTAACAGGCTGGCAACAGTAACGGTTTGTAATTCTCCCAGGGGAGGGGGACATGGGCAACCCTGCACCCTTCTGCCCATCAGAGCTGTTCATCCTTCGTAACAACCTGTTCCAGGCCTGTTAAACCAGTTGCGTGAGAGTGCAGATGAACTCGATTGAACCCAGAGGAGATCAAAGTTCCTATCGACAGTGATTTGCTAGCTATTAAAATGAATGCCTCTCCATATAAAATTCACTGTGCACATCTTGTCACTGGCTAAAAATGCACAGTACAAGATTTATGTGCACACTGGTCATTACAAATTAGGGGGGACATTGGTGGGTAGGTGAGGAGACCTCCAGTGTCCTTGAGGCCCTCACCTACAAGATGTGCATCCAGCTGCAGCTTGTAACCCTGCACTTGAAGGTGTTGGAACTTGAAATGGATGAATTCTGGATCATCCAGCAGTTGGAGGGCGTGATAGATATTACATGAAGAAAGGTGAGTTACACACAAGGTGCAGGACACAGGAAATTGGGTAAGAGTCAGGAAAGGAAATGAGGTTAAATAGCCATCGCAGAGTACTCTTGCGGCCATCCCCCATAACCACAGGGGGACCACTTTAGAAACTGTTGAGGGGAGTTGCCTGGCAGAGGAAAGTCAAAGGGGTGAGAGGGGATTGGTGAGTTAGGGGTGCAGAACAGGAAGGGGTCTAATATTCTAGCAGTGAGGCTTGCTAGAGCTAGTGTGGGGGAGGGTGATGTAAATTGTAAGGGGAATAGGAGGCAGAATGACAGAACAGATAGTGGAGAGATTGAATTGAATTGACTTTATTATGCGCATCCTTCATATACATGAACAGTAGGAACCTTTATATTACATCTCCATCTAAATGTGCAATGTGTAATTTATAGTAATTAATAATAAATAGGACTGTCAATACAACATGAAAGTGCAATTGTATCAGCATGAATTAATCAGTCTGATGACCTGGTGGAAGATGATGACCGGAGCCTGTTGCTCCTTTTGCTTTGGTACTGTTTCCTGGATGGTAGCAGCAGGTAGCAACAGTTGGTGTTTGTGGTGAATTGGGTCCCCAAAATCCTTTGGGCCCCTTTTACACAGCTGGCTTTGTAAATGTCCTGAATAGTGGGAAGTTCACATCTGCAGATATGCCGGGCTGTCCACACCACTCTCTGTAGGTTCCTGCGATTAAAGGAAGTACAGTTCCCATAACAGGCAGTGATGCAGCTGGTCAGGATGCTTTCAATTGTGTCCCTGCAGAAAGTTATTAGGATTTGGGGCCCCATCGCAAACTTCTTCAGCCGTCTGAAGTGAAAGAGGTGCTGTTTTGCTTTTCTCACAACATAGCCAGAATGTGCAGACAAAGTGAAATCTTGGTGATTTTTATACCAAAGAACTTAAAGCTGTTCACCCTCTGAACCCCAGATCCATTGGTGTCAATGTAGGTTAGTCTGTCTCCATTCCTCCTGTCGTCTACAATCAGCTCCTTTGTTTTTGTGATAATGAGGGAGAGTTTGTTTTCTGACACCAGTCAGATGTTGTTCAGACCTCAGACAGAGTCAGCAATCAAATGGCTGAGCGTGGTGCGATGAATGTGCTGAGCTGTGTATATCACAATGCAAGAAGCATCGTAGGAAAGCCAGATAAGCTCAGGACAGGGAATTATGATATTGAATCAATTACTAGGACTTGTTTCCACCCAACAATCTGTGGTGTTTGGAGGAACAGATTTGTCGGGAGATCACAATAGACAATAGGTGCAGAAGTAGACCATTCGACCCCTCGAGCCTGCACCACCATTCTGAGATCATGGCTGATCAACTACTATCAATACCCGGTCCCTGCCTTGTCCCCATATCCCTTGATTCCCCTATCCATAAGATACTTATCTAGCTCCTTCTTGAAAGCATCCAGAGAATTGGCCTCCACAACCTTCCATGACAGTGCATTCCAGGCCCCCACAACTCTCCTTAACTCCTTAGTTTTTCCTTAACTCTGTCCAAAATGACCAACCCCTTATTCTCAAACCATACCCTCTGGTACTGGACTCTGGAACATATTTCCTGCCTTTATCTTGTCCAATCCCTTAATGATCTTATATGTTTCAATCAGATCCCCTCTCAATCTCCTTAATTCCAGCGTGTAAAAGCCCAGTCTCTATAACCGCTCTGCGTAAGACAGTCCAGACATCCCAGGAATTAAACTCGTGAATCTACGCTGCACTTTCTCGACAGCCAGGATGTCATTCCTTAACCCTGGAGACCAAAACTGTACACAATACTCCAGGTGTAGTCTCACTAGGGCTCTGTACAAATGCAAGAGGATTTCCTTGCGCTTGTACTGAAATTCCCTTTGTAATAAAGGCCAATATTCCATTAGCCTTCTTCACTGCCTGCTGCATTTGCTCATTCACATTCAGTGACTGATGAACAAGGACTCCTAGATCTCTTACCTAACTCTACACCATTCAGATAATAGTCTGCCTTCCTGTTCTTACTCCCAAAGTGGATAACCTTACACTTATTCACATTAAACGTCATCTGCCAAGTATCTGCCCACTCACCCAGCCTATCCAAGTCACCCTGAATTCTCCTAACATCCTCATCACATGTCACCCAACATACCACCCAACTTAGTATCATCAGCAAATTTGCTGATGTTATTTTCAATGCCTTCATCCAAATCGTTGACATAAATTGTAAACAGCTGTGGTCCCAATACCGAGCCCTGTGGCACCCCACTAGTCACCACCTGCCATTCCGAGAAACACCCATTCACCGCTACCCTTTACTTTCTATCTGCCAGCCAGTTTTCTATCCATGTCAATGCCTTCCCCCCGATGCCATGAGCTTTGATTTTACCCACCAATCTCCTATGTGGGACCTTATCAAATGCCTTCTGAAAATCGAGGTACACTATATCCACTAGATCTCCCCCGTCTAACTTCCTGGTTACATCCTCGAAAAACTCCAACAGATTAGTCAAGCATGATTTACCCTTGGTAAATCCATGCTGGCTCGGCCCAATCCTATCACTGCTATCGAGATATGCCACTATTTCATCCTTAATAATGGACTCTAGCATCTTCCCCACCACCGATGTCAGGCTGACAGGTCGATAGTTCTCTGTTTTCTCCCTCCCTACTTTCTTAAAAAGAAAGATAACATTAGCCATTCTCCAATCCTCAGGAACTGATCCTGAATCTAAGGAACATTGGAAAATGATTACCAATGCATCCGCAATTTCCAGGGCCACCTCCTTTAATACCCTCGGATGCAGACCATCTGGACCTGGGGATTTGTCAGCCTTCAGTCCCATCAGTCTTCTCAACACCATTTCCTTCCTAATGTTAATGTGTTTCATTTCCTCTGTCACCCTATGTCCTTGGGTATCACAGACCATGCCAAGAAACAAAGGTTGATTCAATAACTGATTTTAACTTTCCATATTTTGACTAGGACTCCCATAATGTAAAAGGACTAGATGGGGTAGAGTTTGTCAAATGTGCCCTTATTCAGTACGTAGAATTCCCGATGCAGAAGTGTGCAATAAGCTGTTAGGAAATGATCCAGGGCTGGTGACAGACATTAGTGATCATAATGCCATGAGATTCAAAGTAAATATGGAAAAAGATAGGTCTGGACCACGGGTTGAGATTCTAAATTGGAGAAAGGTCAATTTGGATGGTATCAGAAAGGATCTGACGTGTGGTTTGGGACAGGCTGTTTTCTGGCAATGGTAAGTGGGAGGCCTTCAGAAATGAAATTTTGAGCGTGTGGAGTTTGAATGTGCCTGCTGAAATAAAAGCTGAAAGGTACCTGGTGCAGGGAGCTGTGCTTTTCAGGAGATATTGAGGCCCGGATCATTTTGTTCCTCTGAATGCCTCAGACTGTTGGGTGCTACCAAGACTCATTAATGACTACAAATCATAATTCCAAGCCTTGAGCTCATCTGACTTTTTTTTTACTCATTATCTGTTAGTTTCCAAAAGCTTCCCAATAGTTTTTGCTCTTTTGTTTGCCCTCACTTTGGCTTTTATGTTGGCTTTGGCTTCTCATTTCAGCCAAAGTTGTGTCCTTCTGCCTTTCCAATACTTCCACTTCTTTGGGATGTATCAATCACTCGGCTCCCGAATTGTTCCCAGAAACTCTAGCCATTGCAGCTCCATTGTCCCTCCTACCTTTTCCCTTCCAAACAAGTTTGGACAACTTCTCTGCCATAGAAATATGGAGAAGTTCAGTACAGAAACAGTCTATTTGGCCCATCTAGTCAATGCCGAAAAAACATTTAAGCTGTCTAATACAACTACCTGCTCCGGGATCATCACCCTCCATAACCCTACAATCCAGGTACCTATCAAACTTCTCTTAATCGTGAATTTGAGGTCATATTCACCACTTGCGCTGGCATCTCATTCCACACTCTCCCAACCATTTCAGTAAAGAGCTTTTCCACACTATCCCATTAAATGGTCACCTTCCACTTACCCATGACCTCTGGTTATCATCCCACCCAACCTCAGTGGAAAAAGCTGTCTGCATTTACCTGATCCATACCCTCATAATTTTCTATACTTCTCACAAATCCTCAAAGCAAGGTTTAATTTCCTTGTTTATATTTAGAGCCTTTTTTAGGTGTATAAAATGATGAGGGGTATTGATCGTGTGGATAGCCAGAGGTTTTTTTCTCAGGGTTGAAATGGCTAACTTGAGGGGGCATAGTTTCAAGGTGCTTGGAAATAGCTACCATGGGGATGTCAGCCATAAGTTTTTTATACACAGAGAGTTGTGGGTGATGGTAGCGGTGGTCGAGGCAGGTACAGTAGGGTCTTTTAACAGCCTCTTAGATAGGTACATGGAGCTTAGGAAAATAGAGGGCTATGCGCTGGGGAAATTCTGGGCAGTTACCAGAGTAAGTTACATGGTTGGCACATTTTAGGCTGAAAAATCTGGAATATGCTGTAGACTTCTATGTTTGAAGTTGAACAGCAAAGTAACTTCTCTTCTTTAAACTGTACATGTCTAGGATTTTAATGCCACTTTCCCACACTCCCATAGACCCTTTGTCCATCTCCTGAGTAAATAGAGATGAAAAATTATTTAAGATCTCGGCCATCTGCTTTGGTTCCACATGTGGGTTGCACTCTCTCTTGGAGGCTGCTTCGAGGGTCTCTCTCTCCTGAAGCAAATACAGTTCTCTTTATATCATGCAGTCATGTACACAGATACCTGTGGGTTCACCCCCCTTAGTTTCTCTACAGATGGGTATTGTTAACTTTATCAGTCATAAATTGTTTGTATAACAGTTTTATTTGCTACTATGTGTGGATGCAGACAGACACAGGCCCACCACCCAAAGTCTGCTGCCCTTGTAAATAGTCACTCGCTCTAATTGCTTATCTTGCAGGAGCCATGAGAAACACAAGGCACAATGTGCTTCTCACACCAAGGCTGCTCACCCGCTCAGCTTATCTCATGGGAAAGCAATTGTGCCTTTCTACTCTTATTCTCAAGCTCATGGATGCTATGACCTTTAAAAAAAATAGCCAGGGTCACAAGCGGCCTACGAGATGCTAACTTCTTAATATGACAGTGATATCTTAATTCCAGGTGTTGATCCACGCCCTTAACACATCCACCTGTCCTACACTGTTACTTGTATTGAAATATACCGGGCTCAGCATATTCACAGCACAATGCTCAACTTTTTCATTCCTGACTTTGAGGACAGAACAACATCTGTCTCCACCACCCCTCCAATATCTGTTCTGTTATTCAGGCTCCCATTCCCCCTGCAACTTTAGATTAAGCCCCCCCCCCTTACCCCCACCTCCCACCATGCAGGTCTATCAGCCCTTTGGCTTTCCTCTCCCAGATCTATAAAAAGGAGGTGCATACCAGCTACAGGTAAATAGGAAGAAATGGGGTACAAGAAATTCAAGTGAATACTTATGAAAGAAATAAAAGAAGGCATGAGGTTGTCCCAGCAGACAAGGTGAAGGGAAATCCTCAGAGATTCTGCAGATGCGTTGAGAGCAAAAAGATTGCAAGCGAAAAAAAAAAATCATCTGAACGATCAGAATATGAGGAGACAAAATAGATGGGGGAGATATTTTTCTGCTTCCGTATTTACACAGAAGATGGACACAGTATATAGAAGTGAGGCAAAGCAGCATCAACTCCATGGACCCTGTACAGATTACAGAGGTGGAGGTGTTTGCTGTCTTAAGGGAAATTACCATGGATAAGTTCCCAGGGCCTGTCAAGTTGTTCCCTTGGACCCTGTGGACGACAAGTGCAGAAATTGTTGGGGTCAAAGCACAGATACTTAAATCCCCGTTAGTGACAGGTGAGGAACTGGAGGATTGGAGGACAGCCAGTGTTGTTCCACTGTTCAAGAAAGACTCTAAAAATAAACTAGGAAATTATACATTGGTGAGCCTGATATCACTAGTGGGAAAGTTATTGGAAAGTGTGTGCAGGTTGCAGATATTTCATTTTAAAATCTTTTTTTAAATAAATTATTATTGATGATTAACAAAAAAGATACATTAAGTCGATATGTCATTATGTACAATAAAAAATTAAATTAGCAAATAACTGATTAACAAAGCTAAGCAATATATCAGTAATAATAAGAAAAAATAAATTTATAAGAATATTTTTTGAAAGAAAAAGAAGCAAAAAAATACCCTGTTAACTAAAAAAAACCCTGAAAGAAAAAAACAAAAAAAAGCATTAGCAGCAGAACCCCGGAGCTATACATCATACACGCTTGCATAAAAAATAAACATCAATCCACTAACTCAAATCCATTTAAAGAAAAATCAGAATGAAACCATATTAATTAACTCAAATCAGATGATAGAGGTGGGCAAATGAACTCCACCTTTTCTCAAAATCAAATCGAGAATCAAAAGTTTGACTTCTGATTTTCGCCAAACTAAGACATAACATCACCTGAGAAAACCATTGTATCAACGTAGGAGCAGAAGCATCTTTCCATTTCAACAAAATAGCCCTTCTGGCCGATAATGTGACAAATGCAATTACATGTTGGTCTGATGGAGAAATACCATGAAAATATTGAGGGATTATGCGAAATAAAACAGTCAATTTATTAGGTTGTAAATTAATTTTTAAAACTTTAGAAATTGTAGAGAAAATAAACTTCCAAAAATGTTTCAGTACAGAACATGACCAAAACATATAGGAGCTGGATATACAAGTATTTGGATCAATGTGGACTGATTCAGGATAGGCAGCATGGCTTGGTCCTGTCTAACCGATCTTACAGAGTCTCTCGAAGAAGTTATCAGGAAAGTGGATGAAGATAAGGCAGAGGATATCTACGTGGACTTCAGCAAGGCATT
Source organism: Hypanus sabinus (assembly GCF_030144855.1). NCBI lineage: Eukaryota > Metazoa > Chordata > Chondrichthyes > Myliobatiformes > Dasyatidae > Hypanus > Hypanus sabinus. The sequence goes on from NW_026779103.1 coordinate 757,633, forward strand.
TGACGAAGTCTCATATGGGACGTTGGTCAAGAAGGTTCAGTCACTCAACATTCAGGATGAGATAGTAAATTGGATGAGTAAATTGGGAAAAGCCAGAGTGTGGTAGCAGATGGTTGCCTCTCTGACCGGAGGCCTGCGCCTAGTGGTGTGCCACAGGGATCACTGTTGGATCTGTTGGTGTTTGTCATCTATATCAGTAATCTGGATGTTAACATGGTTCGCTGGATCAGCAACTCTGTGGATGAAACCAAGATTTGGGTGTAGTGAACAGCAAGGAAGACTATCACGGCTTGCAGTGTGATCTGGACCCGCTGGAAAAATGGGTTATGTAATGCAAAATGGAATTTAATTGAGACAAGTTGCATTTTGGTAGGACCTAGGTCTTACACAGTGAATGGGAGGGCACTGAGGAACACTGTTGAAGAAAGGGATCTGGGAATACAGATTCACTGGGAATTCACTGCAAGTGGTGTCACAGTTTGATAGGGACGGAAAGAAAGATTTCGTCACATTGGCCTTAATAAACCAAAGTACTGAGTACAGGAGATGGATGTTATGTTGACTTTGTACAAGACATTGGTGAGGCCTAATTTGGAGTATTGTGTGCAGTTTTGGTCACCTACCTACATGAAAGATGTAAAAGAGGTTGAAAGAGTTCATTGAAAATTCACAAGGATGTTGCCAGGTCTGGAGCACTTGGGTTATAAGGGAAGATTGTACAGGTCAGGATTTTATTCCTTGGAACATAAAAGACTGAGGGGAGATTTGATTGTGATAGAGGGGCATAGCTCGGGTAAATGCAAGCTGGCTTTTACCACTGAGATGGGGTGGGACTACAACCAGCGACCATGGGTTAAGGGTGAAAGGTGAAACGTTAAGGGAAACATGAGGGGAAACTTCTTCACACAGACGGTCATCTGGGTGTGGAATGAGCAGCCAGCACAAGTGGTGCAATTTCAGCTTTTAAGATCTTTGTATAGGTACCTAAATGGTAAGGGTATGGGAGTGTGCAGTTGAAGTAGTTCAGCACTAACTAGATGGCCAAAATGGCCTGTTTCTGTGTTGTAATTTTCTATTACTGTAACAAGAACCTGAAATAATACAAAAATTCATTCTAAATCCTTTTAACAGCTGTGAAGACCAACCATTCATCTCAGCAGGAATTTTTTTTTATATATGGCATTAAAACTGTGGCACGTTAAGTTAAGGAAAATCCCAGTTGCACATCAAGAAAGACTATTTGCATGAGACTGTTTCAGTTACTGTGGGGCCAGGCACCAATGCTGCTCAGCAGGAACCGGGAATAATACCAATGCATAGAGTCAAACTGAGCCAAGGTACAAATTGGAGATGGCAGAAATGCCCATTCCTATAGAGACACAAGAGCATGAGGAAATTGATGGTCATTCCAGATACCAGCAATGTGCCCAGTCAGGAGATAATTTCTCTCTCCAACTTGGGTTGAACCTCACTGTAACAGTGTGATACCAGTTCAAACCTTGGCAACTCAAGTGATCTCATCTGAAATGTTGTCCTACACCCATTGATGGATTTTGTAAATCTTGTTACAGGTTGAGAATGAGAAGGAATTTATCTCCAAGACTCTCAAACACGGCACACCAGTTTTGCAGTCTCTGACTAGATACTTAAGAAGTGGAGCAAGAGATTCAATAGACCATCTGTCCTTCACAGACTGTGGGGAGGGATTCAATCGGTCCTTTGGCCAACTAGCATGTCTGTCATTTTACGCAGGGGAAAGGCTGTTCACCTGCTCAGACAGTGGGAATGGATTGACGCGGTTATCTCGATTGAAGGTACATCAGCAAGTTCACACTGGGTAAGGCCATTCACCTGTTCCGTGTGTGGGAAGGGATTCAGTCAGTCTTCCCACCTGTGCACACACTAGTCAGTTCATAACACACCAGGCAGAGGCTGGTCATCTGCTGAACTTCTGGGAAAGGATCCACTCAGTCATCTGACCTAATGGCTCATCAGCGAGTTCACACTGGGGATAAGCCGTTCACCTGCTCAGATTGTGGGAAGAGATTCATTCATTCATCCAGCCTACAGAGACATCAGCGAGTTCACACTGGGGAGAAGCCATTCATCTGCTCAGAATGTGGGAAGGGATTCACTGATTCATCCAGCCTACAGAGACATCAGCGAGTTCACACTGGGGAGAAGCCGTTCACCTGCTCAGAATGTGGGAAGAGATTCACTCAGTCATCCACCCTACAGAATCACCAGCGAGTTCACACTGGGGAGAAGCCATTCACCTGCACAATCTGTGGGAAGAGATTCACCCAGTCATCCACCCTACTGAGTCACCAGCGTGTTCACACTGGAGAGAGGCCATTCACCTGCTTAGAATGTGGGAAGAGATTCACTCATTCATCCACCCTACTGAGTCACAAGCAAGTTCACACGGGGGAGAGGCCGTTTACCTGCTCAGAATGTGGGAAGGGATTCATTGATTCATCCAGCCTGCAGAGACACCAGCGAATTCACACTGGGGAGAAGCCGTTCACCTGCTCAGAATGTGGGAAGGGATTCATTGATTCATCCAGCCTACGGAGACATCAGCGAGTTCACACTGGGGAGAGGCCATTCACCTGCTCAGAATGTGGGAAGGGATTCATTCAGTTATTCCACCTACAGAATCATCAGCGAGTTCACACTAGTGTGAGGCCGTTCACCTGCACAATCTGTGGGAAGAGATTCACCCAGTCATCCACCCTACTGAGTCATCAGCGAGTTCACACTGGAGAGAGGCCATTCACCTGCTCAGACTGTGGGAAGAGATTCACTCATTCATCCACCCTACTGAGTCACCAGCGAGTTCACACTGGGGAGAGGCCGTTCACCTGCTCAGAATGTGGGAAGGGATTCATTGATTCATCCAGCCTACAGAGACATCAGCGAGTTCACACTGGGGAGAGGCCATTCACCTGCTCAGAATGTGGGAAGGGATTCACTCAGTTATCCAACCTACTGAGTCATCAGCGAGTTCACACTGGAGAGAGGCCATTTGCCTGCTCAGACTGTGGGAAGAGATTCACTCATTCATCCACCGTACTGAGTCATCAGCGAGTTCACACTGGGGAGAGGCCGTTCAGCTGCTCAGTCTGTGGGAAGAGATTCACTCGGTCATCCGACCTACAGAGTCACCAACGAGTTCACATTAAGGAGAAGCCGTTCACTTGTTCATTCTGTGGGAAGGGATTCACTGAGTCATCCACACTACAGAGTCACCAGCGAGTTCACACTGGAGAGAGGCCATTCACCTACTCAGTCTGTGGGAAGAGATTCACTCAGTCATCCAACCTACAGACTCATCAGCGAGATCACACTGGGGAGAAGCCGTTTACCTGCTCAGATTGTGGGAAAAGATTCATTCATTCATCCAGCCTGCAGAGACATCAGCGAGTTCACACTGGGGAGAAGCCATTCATCTGCTCAGAATGTGGGAAGGGATTCACTGATTCATCCAGCCTACAGAGACATCAGCGAGTTCACACCGGGGAGAAGCCGTTCACCTGCTCAGAATGTGGGAAGAGATTCACTCAGTCATCCACCCTACAGAATCACCAGCGAGTTCACACTGGGGAGAAGCCATTCACCTGCACGATCTGTGGGAAGAGATTCACCCAGTCATCCACCCTACTGAGTCATCGGCGAGTTCACACTGGAGAGAGGCCATTCACCTGCTCAGACTGTGGGAAGAGATTCACTCATTCATCCACCCTACAGAGACACCAGCGAGTTCACACCGGGGAGAAGCCATTCATCTGTTCATAATTTGGGAAAGGATTCACTCAGTCATCCCAACTACTGGCACACCAGTCAGTTCACAATGGGGAGTGGCCGTTATTATGAATCCCTAGGTTTTGTTTGCTGTGGACTGTCATTTTAAGAGAGAGAGACAGAAATTAGGATGGTGAGTCAGTCTGACTTGCAGGTTGTTTAATTTGCTCACAGCTTGTTTAGTTTTAACTGAGGACAGAGACACTCAGACGGAGAGGAAGGAGGAAAAGTGGAAGGATTGGAACCGGGGAACTAGTGGCTGAGGGTCACTGTTTGGAACTTTCCTGTGACCACAAGGGTGGGTTAATTATCGATTCACCATATATCGAATGTGTGGTTATCACCTCGTTTGATCCATGGGTGTGGATCGGATTTGGCGTATCCTGTGAAGACCACTTATGTGTTAACCCTTGTCTGGGTTTGATGTGATAATTCACTTGAAGATGATACCCCTTGTGACAAGTCACTTTCAGTGATAATTTGTATGTGGATTCGGAACGATGAAGCATAAAATCTACAGCGACTGTTGTCTCGTTTTACCACGGTGGAGCCTGTGGAATTCGACATAATTGCCTTCTCTCGCCATTTACCCTGGATTACAAATATCGCTCTCATCATCTATTCTGTGGTTGTACTGAACTTTCATACTCTAACACATCAAGACTTGAAGCCTTGTTTCCCCCAAGCTTAATAGTTTGGAAATTATATTTACACACATATATACACATAACTTATGATTATCTTGCTTAAGTTACTGTATTATAACTAGATTCTAATAAAGATCCTTTTATTATCAAAAACTATCTTCAGGTGTCGTCTATTGCTGCTGGTTCGTTTCTAAAGCGTTACGATTCATAACAAAATTGGGGGTGTGTCCTGGATATGAACAGATTTGGGAGCATATTGATTGATTAATTATTGATTTCATTGGGGAAATCCCTTTTGATTTATTTGTGTGTGGAATATCAGCATCAACAGATGTTGATAGATTTCCGGAAGCCTCAACCTCTGAGGCATTAGAGGATGCCAGTAGGATTGAGTTGTTGAGTATTGGTAAAAGGTGAAATTGACAATGAAGAGAGCACATATGAAGAGGATAATAGCAGAACATTATTTACCTGAGGGTGTGTTTAAAGTGGAGGAGTTGGAGGTGTTTTCTGAAAGCAATCTTAGCGAGCTGGAGGTCCAGTACAAGATAGAAAAATTAAAGATGGAGGCTGCAGAAAGGCAGAGGCAGTTTGAGGCTAGAGAGGCAGAAAAACAGAGGGAGGAAGCAGAAAGACAGAGGGTGTTAGAGCTGGAAAATATAGAGAGATTGCAGCAAAGGGGTCTGGCATTAGACTCTGGTGATAAGTTTGAGGCCAGTCAGTAAGTTAAATTGGTAGAACAAACATGAGGAAAGTGGTTCGACAGTGGTTCTCCCTATAGATGCTGCCTGGACTGCTGTGTTCCTCCAGCATTTTGTGTGTGTTAGTTAAATTGGTACCTCCTTTTTACGAGGCAGAGTTTGATGAATACTTTCAGCTGTTTGAGAAGGTTGCTCAGAGTTTAAAGTGGCCAAAAGAGGACTGGCATATTCTCTTACAAAGTGTAATTAAGGGGAAGGCTCAGGAAGCATATTCTGTTTTGACAGTTGATGAAGCAGCTGATTTTGACATAGTGAAACAGGGTGTGCTCTAAGCTTATGGGTTGGTCCCTGAAGCATACAGGCAAAAGTTTAGACATTTGGAAATCTGTGAGGCAGACTTATATGGAATTTGCTTATGAGAAGTATGTGTGTTTTGACCACTGGTGCACATATAAGAATATAAGTGATGATCTTAACAGCTTGAAAGAGTTGGTTTTAATTGAACAATTTGAAAGATGCGTCTCTGATGACATAAAGGCATATTTAGATGAAAAGGATGCTGCCACTTTGCAGGAGTCTGCTAGATCAGCAGATGAGTTTGCTTTAACTCATATTGTTAAAGTTACCCAGAATAAGAGTTTCCAAAAGAGTAGCAGGGATTACCAGGGTAAACCAGAAATTAAAGCTGGGACTAGTGACACGAGTAAGGATGAAGGGAAGCAGCTGAAGGAGAAATATTCTGGTCTTACTTGTTACTATTGTAAGAAAGCTGCTCATATGATGACCAATTGTTTAATTTGAACTTGCATTTGGTCAGAGAGTGAGGGAGCTTTGACCTTGTTACAGGAACAGTGGATTGATGGGGATGTACATGTTAACTTGTGAGACTATGTTTTGAAGTTCAAAAACAAACTACAGCAGTCCTGTAGTCTAGCAAGACATCTGAAGAAGAAAAAGAAAAAGGAACCAGTCCCGAATGCCTGTGTTCAGTATGTTGAAGCACCGATAACCCCATAGGGTTCTGAACATTCTGTTGAGACTCAGTTAAGGACTGAGAGGTCTGACTGAGTTAAGAAGGGATTTGATTATTATATATCTGATGGGTTTGTATTAGTACAGGAAGGGTCTGCGAAGGTACCAGTGAAAATTCTTCAAGATGCTGTGGCTTCTCAGTCACTTATATGAGACAGCGTTCTAAAGTTTGGTGATGACACTGACACTGGTGAGGTAAATCTTATTAAAGGCATTGGGGGCGGCGTGGTTTCTGTGCCATTGCACAAGGGACCTTTACAGTCAGGGTTGATTTCGGGACCTGCTAAGATCAGATTATGCTCCAGTTTACTGGTGGAAGATATTACTTTGCTGTTAGAGAATGACCTGGCAGATGGTAAAGTTGTTCCTGCAGTGCAGTTGACAACTAAGCCAACCACTGTCGACCCACAGATGGATTTTAACATTTATCCTTCCTGCGCAGTAACTCACAGTATGGCTAAAAAGTCTGCCGACGCAGACAGTTCTGTGCAGCATGATTCTGATACCCATGACAGCCAAAATCGGGATTCAGATTATGCTGACTTGTCAGGGACTTTTCTGCCTTCAGTGTTTAAACAGTATTCATGTAGACAGTCTGATGAGAAAGATTTATCCCTGTCTAGGAAGTAGTTTATAGCAGAACAGAACCGGGACCCTGAGATTGAAGCTTTAAAAGAAACAGCTCTTTCTGATGATGAGATTAAGAAAGTGCCAGTAGGGTATTATCTCAAGGATGGAGTGTTAATGAGGAAGTGGATGCCGCCTGCTATACCTGCAAGTGAGGAATGGGCAATTGTTCGCCAAGTTGTAGTTCCTAAAGTTTACAGGACTGAAAATTTAACTTTGGCCCACAGTATGTACTTTGGTGGCCATTTTGGAGTGAATTATACTGTAAAAAGGATTATGAAGGAATTTTACTACCTAATTTGAGGAAAGATGTTGTGATCTTTTGCAGAACCTGTCACACTTGTCAAGTTGTGGGTAAACCTGATCAGGTCATACCAATGGGCCCACTCCAGCCTATACCTGCATTCGGTGAACCCTTTTCCAAAGTTATAGTGGGTTGTTTTGGCCTATTGCCAAAGACTAAAGGAAGCCATCGGTATTTGCTAACTATTATGAATACCTCATCCAGATTCCCAGAGGCACTACCTCTCAGGAATATGAAAGCTCAAACTGTGACGAAGGCTCTTACCAAGTTTTTTACTTTATTTGGTTTGCCCAAAGAAATCCAATCTGATCAAGGAAGTAATTTTACATCTGGATTATTCCAGCAGGTAGTTTGTGAACTGGGAGCTAAACGAATTACATCGTCTGTGTACCATCCAGAATCACAAGGGGTTTAGAAAGATTTCATTCTACCCTCAAAACAATGATTAAGACATACTGTGTTGAAAATGGAAAAGTCTGCGATGAAGGAATACATTTGCTTTTGTTCGCAGTAAGAGAGTCAGTACAGGAATCACTGGGCTTTAGTCTATTTGAACTTGTGTTTGGTCAGAGAGTGAGGGACCTTTGACCTTGTTACAGGAACAGTGGATTGATGGGATGTACATGTTAACTTGTCAGACTATGTTTTGAAATTCAAAATCAAACTACACCAGTCCTGTAGTCTAGCAAGACAAAATTTAAAGATTTCTCGAAGCACAATGAAGTTTTGGTTTGATTAGTGGGCTTGCGAAAGAAAATACCAGGTGGGGGATAAGGTGCTTGCTTTATTTCCAATGTGGGTGAATCCACTTAAGGCGAAACTCAATGGACCGCATGAAATAATCTCTCGTTAACTATGTGAATTATGTTATTAAAAGACCTGACCAACGTAAACCAACACAGGTGGTACACATAAATAAGATAAAGCCTTATGTTGACAAGCAGGCACCATCTGTGAGTGTTGTCAAAACATTTGAATCTGGCAACCCTGAGAATGAAACAATTGACTCGTCCGAGACTTTTCACAAGCCAAACACTGTCCCAGTTAAGCTAATGAACTCGGTTGTTCAAGAAATCATTGATAACAAGTTGGCTCATCTGCAGCCAAAGCAACAACAACAGCTGAAGGAATTAATTCTGAAGTATAAAGATTTATTTCCCATCGTTCCCAAGCAAACTCCGGTCACAGTATATGACGTAGATATTGGTCAAGCCAACCCAATTAAACAATATTGTATTGTATGAATATATTGTATATTGTAACAATGAATATTGTATGAATGTAGAAGAGTGTAAATTGGCTGAGCAAGAAATTGAATATATGCTGAACAATGGTATTATTAGGCCTGTGATTATGGACTGTGCCTCTAAGAACCATGTCTGTAAAAGAGAGAGAGAGACAAGCACAAGCAGCTTGTTACAGAGACAGATAGAGCGGAGGGCCTGCATGAAGGACAGCTGGTGTTCAGCACAATGGTATTTAAAGGAGCATTGCTGTTTGTTTCATAGGACAGGCAGACACACAAAGGCTAGTGGGAAGAGTTGTCAGTGAAGTTTTAAATGCTCTCGCGTGTGGGGTTGAGGATCAGTTATGAGAAATCGGTCTGTGACTATTAGTGCATGTGAGAGCAACCCTGTGAAATCTGCTGAAACCCTTGCCTGGGTTGGTAGATTTCACTTGAAGAAGAAGCTCTTTAGTTGCTCGCATTTGACTACATTGGAAGATTCGGAGAACATCGACACCTGTTTACTTGGATGCCAAATCTCTCACTCACTTCAATCCCGTGAACTGAACTGAATATCCTTACCACACCAGCGTAAGATTGTATCATTTACCACCTAAGTTTGGGACATATATATTTAAAACTATATATGCATAACTCTGCTAAATTTTGCACTGATTATGGAAAGGTAAATGCAGTAACAATAACAGATGCCTATCCTATCCCTCAGTTGAATGATTGCATCGTAAGGTTGGAAAAGCTATATTTCTAACAAAGATTGATCTGTTGAGAGATTATCGGTGTGTTCCGTTGACGGACGGAGGTAGAGAAATTTCTGTGTTTCTGACACCATCTGGGTTGTACGATTACAATGTTTTGCCGTTTGGAATGAAAAATGCCCCAGGAACATTCCAGAGAATGGTTGATTCTGTAATTCGAGGGTTGGAACACACAGATACCTGTTCTAATGACGTAGTCACTGGGAGTGACACTTGGGAAGAGCATATCTCTGCAGTAGAGAAACTGTTTGACAGGCTTTCCCAGGCCAGCCTTACAGTTAACTTAGCTAAGAGTGAACTTGGCCATGCCACTGTGACCTATGATGGCTATGTTGTAGGTCAAGTCAAGTTGGCTTCTGTTCAGGCAAAAGTCCAGGTAATTTTCTGAAGTTTCTATTCCGACTGGTAACAAGGCTCTTGGAAGGTTTCTGGGAATGGTTGGATATTATCGTAAGAACTTTGTAAGAGCTTTGCTGGTATCGCTCTTCCGCTGACTAATCTCCTGAAGAAGGGTGACAAGTTTGTTTGGACCAAGTCTTGTCAGGAGATTGATTGAAAATTATTATTTGAGATTAGGCCTATCAATGTAGTGTCGTCAACAAATTAAATTCACAGATTGGAGCTGTGAGTGGCGACACAAGTTGTGAGTGCACAGAGAGTAAAGGAGGGGGCCAGGGAGACAACCATGTGGGGTATATGTGCTGAGGGTCAGAGAGACAGAGTGAGGGAGCCCACTCTCGCAATCTGACAGGAAGTCCAGGATCCAGCTGCACAAGACAGGGTGAAGGCCGAGGTCTCTGAGCTTCTTGTCGATACGTCACGCCTTCGTATGGCTACTGCTCTGCCCATGACCGCAAGGAACTGCAGAGAACTTTGGTGTGCAGAGAACATCAGAGAAACAAGCCTCCCCTCAATGGACTCTTCCTACACTTCCCCTGCCTCGGAAAAGCAGGCCATGTACTCAATGATCCTCACAACCTGGACATTCTTGCTGCAAATCCGCTCTCTCTTCAAGTAAGCGATACAAAGGCGCTAAAGCGCGTACCACCCGGCTCAAGGTCGACTTCCTGTCTGCGGTTATAAGCAAAATGAATGATAAAATGGACTCGGCCTCACAATGTAACTCGACGTGACACTGCACCATATGTCTATCTGCACTGCACTTTCTCTGCAGCCATAATGCTTTGTTACAGTTATTGTCTTGTTGTATATCAACTGAATGTACTGTCATAATGTATTGATCTGTGTGGATGGTACGTCAGGCAAGAGTTTCACTGTAGCTCAGTACATGATGATAATAAACAATATCCCCATTTTAATTGTCGGGAAATATTAGACAGACAGAGCTTCCGCTTTGGAACCACAGAAGGAAACTTAACTGTTGCCTTTTCTGAGGAATACCAATAAATAGAAAAGGCTTCAATCTCACATTACGGTAACTGGGATCAGGTGACCGGTGGTGGGTCTCCCATATCAATATCAGAATCAAGTTTAATTGCACCAGCATATGTCATGAAATTTGTTGTCTCTGCGGCAGCGGTAGAACCTAACTCATAACAATAGATTTTAACAGCTATGAGTTAAGAAAATATACACATTCTATAGTTAAATTAAATAAGTAGTACAAAATTTAAAATAATACAAATGTAATAAACTATTTTAATTGTGTGGAATTATTTGACTGACTGGGTTGTTGCTTTGGAAATTCTGGAGTGAAGCTTAGCTGAACTGTACACATTTATGAGAAGCTCAGATAAATCAAAAGGCTAAATTCTCACATAAAGGGGTCACACATCCAGAAACATTGGCTGCACTTCAGCAGGTAAAAACATTTCAATGAAATATGCTGAAAATATTGCAGGAAGAGAACATTGTCCACCCACAACGAGAGGAAGCGACAGATCCGGATCTCACTGCCTTGACTGAATGGGTGAAAGGTGAAGCTACACGTACATGTAGAGCAGTGACCCGCTGATGCTGCAGATCTGCAGAGAAACGTGAACAGGAAACGGGATCAGGTGACGGGTGGAGAGTCTCACACCTGAACCAGTGTCTCTGCTCCTCACACTTCACACGCTGCCCGACCCATCTGTTGCATTCCTCACATTATTCCATACTTACACCAGATACATGTTTAGTTTTTCTCTCCATATCTTCCCTGTCCCTTTCCCTCCAACCCCAGGTCACAGAGTCTTGGGCTCAATTCCCATCCCAATACAACACACAATTCAGACGCAAACAGGAAATGTTCAGTGTTCATTTAAATCAGTCTATGTTTATAAACACTAATTTCTATTCATATTCCTCCGGCCTCACTGGACAGGAACACTGAAACATCAAGTGAGAGACAACAAGAGGAGGCCATTCAGCCCCTCTAACCATCAATAAAATGGCGGCTGCTCTCTCATCTCACATGTTTCTGCACGATGCACATTTCCTCGATCCCTTCGGTCTCCACATTTCTGCCGGCCTCTGTTTTATGTGAGGACGATCACAGAGTCTTCACTGCCCACTGTGGTGTGTTTTTAGGGATATTCCCCACCCTCAGAGTGGAGACATTTCCCCTCATCTCAGTCCGGAACAGTCCATCCCCTTTTTCATAGACTGGGATCCCTGGTTCAACTGGTAATGATGTTGTGCATATCAATGTGTTCACCTCTCAGTCCTAAATGAAAGGGTTATCGCATTTGATCTTTCTCCATATGATGACCTCACCACTCCAGGGATCAGTCTGGTGAATCTTCATTGCACTCTCTATAACAAATACTCTCTAACCTCTTTGTTAATCCTCTACGGAATTATTTTCCATCTTCTGCAGCCCCGTGTTGCCCCAACCACTCAACTCCCACCCCTGTCACTATTTCCACCTTCCCACCTCGCCCCTCACCTGAATCCACCTCTCACTCCCCAGCTCTTGCCCCATCCCCATCCCTCACCTCCTTTCTCTGACTATTTCCCAACCACTCTCAGTCCAGAGGGAGGGTCTCAGCCCGAAATGTTGACGGTCCATTTCCCTCCACAGATGCTGCCCGACCCACTGAGTTCCTCCGGCAGTTTCTTCTTTGGTCTGTATAACCCGTGTTAGTATGGGGAGCGGGATTTTACACCATATTCCAGGTACAGTCTCAACAAAACCCAAATAACTGTCACTTTGCGCAGACCATTGGCTCCAATTGCAGGGCAACTGTGTGCCGGTGTTTGCCCCCCAATGTGGTGAATCCGTCTGCTCGCCACCACCGTGGGTTCAGTCATTTCCACAGATGAGCCCCTCCTGTCCCCACCGGGACAAACATCCTGTCCGCCCCCCTCACACCATCTTCATCCTTTCAGTAAAATCATCCTCCTCTCTCCCGGAATCGCCGATGGGCCGAGCGGTCTCCTCCTACCTCTCAGTGATACATCAGACTCCGGCCTCAGGAGATGCTTCACAAACGCCCCAACTTCCCTTGGACGGAAATGGAAATAAATCAGAAAGCGGACATTTACTTTGGGATTTGTTCCGCCCTGACGGGAGATTGACACTTTAGTGGGAAAGTTTCCGCGAGGCAATATCCACTTGGCTTGTCTGCCTCCATTACTGGTTGTAACCAGTGATTGACATTGCTTCGCATCAACGGGAGTAGCGCAGCCCCTGAAGCTTTGGTTTACAGCGGTGGGGGTGGGGACGGTCACGCGATTGGTGGCTCAGCCGTTAAACCGATAAAGCTCGAGCTCACCAGCGTGTCGGTGATGTAAGACACCACGCACGCGAGGGCAGGTCCTGGTGTGGGCAGCCCATGTGTGACGTCAGGCGCGTGAATTCGCGTGTGTGACGTCACCTGTGTGGGAGCGCTTGTAATTAAAACACCTGAATGGACGTTTCTGATCATTCCAGTGGGACAACAACATTAATCTCGGGTTTCATCACTGAATCCAGTGTTGTGAGATATAAAGTCCCCTGATATGTGTCCGGCTGTGCCGTGTTGTTGGTGGAGTGGGCAGCGTGGTGTTTGTCTCGATTCGGGTCACAACACCAGAATTGCCAGCGGGGTCCACACACAGTGTATTAGTCAACAGAAAACCTCTCGTCCCTGCAGTCTTTGTCTCCTGGTAAACTCAACACCCTGACACTGTGGACCATAAACACCCCTTCCTCTCAGAGTCAGGGAATCATTCAGAGAGCTGATCGCTGGGAGGAATTATATTTATTGGTCATTAAAGTTCGCCCAGATTCGTTTGGACGGATTTGATGTGGAGTTCGGGGTGTCACAGTGAAAGGGCCGGACGGCCGATCTCTCTCCGTTGTACAAACATCTTTCCAGGTGAGGCGACACTTCACCTGTGAATCTTCCGGGGACGCCCGTTGTGTCCGCTGCTCCCGATGCGGCCGCCTCTACACTGGTGACACCAGCTCCTCCGCAGTTGTGCGGGGTAGGGTTGTTTTTTTGGGGGGCGGATCGATGTTATTGTTCCGTTTTGTGCGGGAGGGGTGGGTTTTGGGGGTTGATGATCGGGATGCCGTTCTTGTTGATGTGGGGGGTGGGGTGGGAGTTTGATTTTTCTCCCTGAAAGACTTTCATGCTCTTTCGTTGTTTTGTGGTTCTCTGGAGAAAAATAAAACGCGAGTTGTTTATGGATACCTGCTTTGATAATAAACTGACCTTTGAACTATCCGCTCCCGGCGGGACTTCCCAGTGTCCAAACATTTTCATTCTCATTCCCATTCCCATTCCCGTTCCGACGTGTCAACCCATTGCCTCCTCTTGTGCCAAGTTAAGGCCACCCTCAGGGTCCAGGATCTGCACCTTATATTCCGTCTGGGTAGCTCCTCCCCCTAACCTGATGGCATGAATATCAATTTCTCCTTCCAGTGAACACTCCCCCTCTTCCTCTCTGATTTTTCACGTCCTCTCACGTGCTTATCACTTCCCTCTGGATTCTATTTTCTTCAGCTCTTGAGCTTTCCCATCCACCTGGCTTCAACCTATCACCATCCCGGCAGGCATTTTCTCGCCCGCCCCGATTTTATTTAGATATTTCCCCCATTCCATCTCAATCTTGAAGGAGGGTTCAGCTGGAAACGTCGACTGTCGACCCTTTTCGATCGATGCTGCCGGGTCTGCTGAGTTCCACCAGCCTTTTGTTTGTGCTGAGCTGGATTTCCTGCATGTGCAGACTTTGTCACGTTTGTGATTTGCCGCTCCGTTGTCCCACACGCCTCCGAGCACTGGGGGCGCTGTATGGACCTCCGACCACTGGTGGCCATGTGTACCTCCGATCGCTGGTGGTGCTGCGGAGAACATCCTGATAAACGCATGCGCACTGCCGAAAGCAGCTGTCGTTGGGGTGAGTGGAGTTTGATCCCGGCGGGTTTGTGTAAATCCGGGCCGGTTGCATTGGGAAAGGGCCGGGCCCGAGCTCTGCTGGACGGCTGGAGCAGGGGTGCAGTGCCAGTCTTTTAGCTGCCAGAGCTGTACGAGGGGTAATTGATAAGTTCGTGGCCTAATGTAATACAGCTCTTGGTACCTGCACTATTTGAGTCATTTTGCAGAAAGTTTGAAGTTAATCAGTTTTGTGCTGTTTCCGTTGCAGATAACTGAAAATTGCTAGGTTTTGTAAAATTGACTCCTTTCATCTTAGGCCATGAACTTATCAGTCACCCCTAGTATGTCACACCCAATTTGTGTACCTGCTCCTTTCGTGTATTGGGCAACTTCCTTGTCCCATTCATTTGATGAGCAGGTACCCAAATTGGGGGTGTGTATATGTGTATATATATGTGTGTGTGTGTGCGTGTGGAAAGCTGCCGGAGCTGTACGAGGGATGATTGATAAGTTTATGGCCTATGTTAGGAGGTCTAGTTATACAGATCTCGGTACATGTATGTGATGTTCAACTATTTGAGTGATTATGAAAGTTTGAAATTAATCACTTTTGCCATATTTCTGTTTCAGATAATTGAAAATTGCAAGGTTTTCTAAAATCGACTCGTTCCACCTTAGGCCACGAACCTGTCAGTCACCCCTCTATGTCACACCCAATTTGTGTACCTGCTCATTTCATATACTGGGCAACTTCCCTGTCCCATTCATGTGATGAGCAGTTACACAAATTGGGGGGGGGGGGGGTGCTTGTGTGTGTGTGTGTGTGTGTGTGTGTATATGAATTGAGCTTTTTATAATGTCAAACTCTAAACCAAGGTGAAAGAAATATATATGATTTCCAGAGCTCCACAGAAATACAGTGATAAATAAAACATTAACATGCTTATAACCAATCACTGCATTTCAGTATGTAACTGGTACAATAAAGCATATAACACTTAATTTAATAATAATACAAATATTGCACAGTTGCATTCACTAATTATCATAAAATATAATGATCAACCAAGTGAAATAAGGTTGTTTGCTTAGAAGCCATAAGGTTGTTAGTGAGAAAAATTTACTTTTGTATTAGTGAGTAATCCACGGACCACCACAGTCACAGCTCCAGGAGTTCACCAAAAGCTATCAAATATCTTATCTTAATGTTATTGGTAGTATTTTCCTCACCAGCCACCAACCCCTCTCCCTAACCCCAGTTTCCTTAAAATTCCCTCTATTTAATATGCGGCCGCTGTTAAATTCCCTGCTTGTTTATTTTTTTACTTATTTTCTAACGGAAGTGCTGGAGTGGTGCTCCGGTGAGGTCCGGAGGTGCTCTGCACCCCTGTTTAGATCCAAGTAAACTGGACCCGGGGATCAAGCTGCCCCGGTTTATGAGGTGTTGAGCGAGTATTTCTGGTCTGGGATCTAGTGTTTTTTACAGAGGTGCTGGAGTGGTGCTCCGGTGAGCTCCGGAGGTGCTCTGCACCCCTGTTTAGATCCAAGTAAAATGGACCCAGAGATCAAGCTGCCCGGGTTCATGAGGTGTTGAGTGAGTATTTTTGGTCTGGGATCAAATGTTTGCTTCTGGAGTTCCTTTGGAAGCAATGCTGCTAATCTGAGGAGAGAATGAGTTTGTATTCCATCCCTCACAAGGACAGGCTGTGAGTAAATGAGCTGTTCTGTGTTTGAACCAGTAGAAATAGACCTGGGGGGTTCAGTGTTCGAACTGTGTTTGGGAATTCCTCCTCGCTGTTACCTGTCTGTCAGACAGTAGGAATCAAACAGGAACTCATGTTGCTGGAAATCTGCACTAAAAATGAAAAGTTCTGAATCCATTCTGACAAAAGATTGTGAACCTGAATCGTTAAATTTGTTGCTCTCCCCACAGCAGTTCCTTACCTTTTGAGCGATTCTGGTGATTCCGGTTTCTTTTAATTCCATTCACTCGGGAATGGTTTAAATTTCCTGATGGTCTGTTATACTTGGGAATGTGTTCAGTGCAGTTGTTACTAACAAGATTCACCTGAATAATCTCAGGGATGATCGGCTTTATGTTTGAGGAGCATTTGATGGTTGTGGACCTGTGCTCAATGGGGTTCAGAGGAACGGTGGGGTTGGTGGAGGGATGTATGGTTAAGTAAACCTACCGAATGCTGGAAAGCCTGGATACAGTGGACATGGAGAGGATGTTTCCATTAGACAGAGAATCTGTGACCTGACAGCACAGGCTCAGAATAAAGATGCTTACCTTTAAAATTGAGTTGAGAAAAATTTCTTCATCCAAAAGATGACTGAACTGTGGAATTTGTTGCTGCAGAGGTTGGTTGAGGCTGCCATTTGGGTATATTTATGGCAGAGATTAATATACTCATGATTGCTAAGTAGCTTCAGGGTTACAGCAGGAAGGCAGGGATATGGTGTTGGAATAAATCTCAGCCATGGTTGAGTGGTGGAGCAGACTTGATGGATGGAATCACCTAATTCTGTTCCTGCATCTTACATCTTACCATGACAGAACGATGACTCCTTCCTATCCCACATCAGGTTTTGTGACGTGTCAGGAACAATTACAGATTTGTTCACTGAGTTCATTATATTTGTCTTCAATATTTAGATTTCAGTGAGCAGAAATATTTTGTTGTCCTTTGTATTGTTAACCTGCTTCATTATCTTTCATGTTAAAGTTAGACCTGCGGTGAGAGATTTATTGGAAGAAAAACCCACAACTGGAAGCAAACCACGACTGAAGACGAGGGAACAGCAGCAAGTGAACCAGCCCGAGGACTGAGAGCACTGACTGGAGAGAAACCCTTCTGACTCAGGATTTCCATTGATTCAGTCAGGAGCAAGTCTGGTGAGTCTCATTTACTCAAACACTGGTCCTTTAGACATTACATACTTATAAAAGGAAGGTAGGGAATAGTTGGAGTGAGCTGAATGTGACCAGAAATACTATCAGACCAGTTGCAATCATTCCAGGTCTGGTAATGTGCTATCAGTATCCCAGCTCTTTAAAGTCTCTCACATTCCCTCAGTGTTTGCTCATTTGAAGAACTTGTATCTTCTGAAGTAGCTTTTGGTCGGTTCTGAGTGTGGGGAGGGAAAGAGGGGTGTTTATATTTACTATCCTGCAAAAGGAGGTAATTGTTTACAATTACCTGCTGCAGACTCACTGCCCATACCCTGTACATTCTCAACCAGATTATTGACATAGATGACAAGTAGCAATGGGTGTCACCCTGGGGAGCTCCAGGAGGCACGGGCCTTGACTCCAATAAATAGCCTCCCATCATCACCATCTGCTTCCTACCATCGAGCTGTTCCCAGACTCTGGGCTCTGTGACAAACACAATGTTAGTAGAAAGATTAGACTGTGAGTAATATAAAGAGATATTTGTTGCTTCCTGAAAGCTGTCTGATGCAATGGACCTGATCCTCCTTTGCTCACAACATGATCTGCCCTAGGACTCTTCCTCCCGGGTCACACTGTGTCCGATAACCCACATCCCCAACCTCCCTCCACCCTGCCAGTAACCCCACAACTTTCCCACCATTTACCCCACAACTTTCCCACCATTTACCCCACACCCATACACGTAAACAGATCCTCGTTACCGACATCCACTCTCACTGCTTGGGGAACCAGAACTAACTGATCCTACATTCCTGGCCCAGACTGTCCAGCCGTCTGGGTGGGTCCCGGCCCTTTCCCACTGCAATCGCCTTTCGATTTATACAAACTTGAAATCAGATCCTTCCTCATCGCTGCCCAACCAGGCTCAGAACTTGTTAAGGAGCCTCATGTGTGGCACCTTGTCAAAGGTCTGAAAATCCAAGTACACAACATCAACCAATTCTCCTTTGTCTACTCTGCTTATTATTTCTCAAAGCATTCCAACAAATTCATCAGGCAAGATTTTCCCTTGCAGAAACAATGTTCAGTCCAGCCTATTTTATCTTGTGCCTCCAAGTGTCCCAAACTCACATCCTTAACAATCGACTCCAACATCTTTCATACCACTCTCAGACTAAGTAGCCTATAGTTTCCTTTCTTCTGCCTCTCTCCCTTCTTGAAGAGTGGAGTGACATTTCTGAAATCTTTATGGGTTGAGCTAAGAAATCGCAGGGGTAAAAGGACCATGATGGCAGTTATCTACAGGCCTCTAAACAGCTGCAGTGATGTGGACTGCAAATTACAACAGGAAATCGGCTGTACCGGATTGGGTATTGTGTAATGAACCAGAGGTGATTTGAGAGATGGAAGTGAAGGTAGTGATAACAACATGATTGAGTTCACTGTGAAATTTGAGAAGGAGAAGCCAAAATCCGATGTGTCGGTATTTCAGTGGAGTAAAGGAAATTACAGTGGCATTGGACAGGAACTGGCCAAGGTTGACTGGAAAGAGACACTAGCGGGAAGGACGGCAGAGTAGCAGTGGCTGGAGTTTATGCGAGAAGTGAGGAAGGTGCAAGACAGATATTTTGCAAAGAAGAAGACATTTTTGAATGGAAAAAGGATGCGTCAGTGGCTGACAAGAGAAGTCAAAGCCAAAGTAAAAGCAAAGCAGAGGGCATATGGTTATGGGGTTCTGCTTCTACAACATGATACAAAACATGGCCAAAGGCACTGTAGGACACAGACAATAATCAAAATTAATACAATCAGACTTCCGAAATGCAAAAACAACCTCCAGAAGCCCTCGAATATGTTGAAGGGCCAGGGCCACCCCCCTGCCTTACTGGTCCCAAAATTATGTAGCTTACTGCCAACATCTTGAATTTTCTGAATCTCTTGGGTTATGTGTTTAGACAAGTCAGTAATATTGGAAGATCTATCATGGATTTAAGTACAGCATTTATTACCAGTGATAGCACAGGTCCCTCCTTTTTCTGCTAATATAAAGTCATGGACCACCCGATTCTGTCGCACTGTTTGGCGAATTTGGGTGTGGTTCCATGCCGCTGCCCTGTTCTTTCTCCCGGCAGCCAGGGGTGGGCCCTATTTCCACAAAGCCAATAATAGGGTGAACTCTCATTCTGGTTACACCAGCAAGTTGTTCTAGTGTTACGTATTCAGGCAACAATAAATATGAGTTCGGCAAGGGTTTCTTATAACAAACAACACGTTTATTAAGCACAGAAAACAAACCCCCCCCAAAAGTAAACAAACACTACCGTAACCGGAAACAGCTGCTGTGCGGCAGCCCAAACAGTTCTTAAAGTGATGTTGCAAAAACAGTTCTTTAAAGTGGTATTGCCAAAAGTTCGATATGCTCACAGTCCATTTAAAAGGAGAGACTTTATAAGACGATTTAAATTCTCTTTCACGTCGCTTGGCTTCGATCCCCGACGTCGAACTTCCCATGAAGAATTTACGAAACGAAACGGCTTAAAGGCACTGACCTTTCCTTCTTCACTACCTTCAATCCTTTCTGGTAAAACCCAGGGATTAACACGAAGATAGTCAACAAAATCCTTCCGTATAAGGATCAAACAAACGTTGAAACCCGTTTCACCGTAGAAAGCGATTCTCCTCGACCTTTAACTCTCGAACTTCGATCTTCACTCTCCACTGTCTCTAGCAGAATCGTAAAGAACCTGTTGGCAATGACCTTTTAAACTTTAGGCATTAGATAAAAGCTTCATCCTTCAACTAAACTGCGTCATCACCTAAAACACGCAGTGGCATGAAGTCAACTTGGCAAATCCAGCCACGAACTGCCCCTCCTCACAGGGTGGGGTCTTCCTTTTATAACCTGTAAAAAAAAAAAACCTGTCGCATGATCTCTACTGGCGGGAAAATTATGTCATTCCACCATCACAAGACCATACCTCAAGTCCAGTATAGCTTCAACCCCAGTCATGTGACAAGTGTACCACTGTCATGTGTCACAAGCACTTAACACTAGCCACTGCTGGAGACGTAACTCCTACCCCCGGCCATAGCTTGGAGGGGTCTTGTGGAGGAGGTCTACGACTCCAACACTCAAAGCAACACCATCCCCAGTCTCGCCTTCCAGACCTGGATATGGTGCAATTGACAATGCTACCATTACGGCTATCAGAAAACACCAGAACTGAATTGACTGCGCTAGTATTCAGGGGCACCACTGACATAGTCTTACCCTGTTGGAGAATTCTGGCACATACCCAACATGCTCCCCGCTCAACTTGCTTAGCATAGGTGTGGTAGAGGGACAGGAAACTGTTAAACTGGGGGCCTCCCAAGACAGGGGCAGGTTCCCTTAGGGTCATTAAAATCAGCATTAACCAGTACATTATTCTGTCTTATCAGTTCTGCCAGTAACTTGTTTACAGTCCGTTCGATGTATCCGCCGGAGCTGCCCTTCCACCATCACTGCAGGAGGTGTTGTCAGTAGCACTTGGTACAGTCCTCTCCTCCTCGGTCCCAACTTCTTATCATCCCAGTTCTTGAGCAGGACAATTCTCTAGGCTGGATGGTGGAGTAGTCACCTGTAGTTTGGGGTTCATCCTCTCGATAGGCTTGTCGTACCTGTGAATGCAAGCTTTGGAGAGTGTTAGTTAATTTCCATAAGTATTTTCCCATCTCCTCCCCCAAGGTATGAATATCCAATGTTGCGGGTAAGCTCTCAGGGAGGAGCGGCAGACAAGGTCGGGGTCCCCATGGGGTTCTCATGGGCTTCCTGTAGATAATTTCTGCCAGTGATAGCCCTGTCTAACTTGATGGCGTGATTCTCATCTGGAATAGGACTAAGGGTAAAACCTTCAATCAGGTCAATCCAGTTTCTTGTGTAAGTTTTGCCAACTTATCTTTCAAAGTACCATTGGTTCGTTCCAATGTCGCTGCGTTCAGATGATGGGTGCAGTGGAACTGCTGTTTTATAGCAAGTTCTTTACAGATTTCCTCATTTATTTTGGCCCATTGTCCGAACTTATCATTTCTGAAAGTCCATAGTGTTACGTATTCAGGCAACAATATATATGTGAGTTCAGCAAGGGATTATATAACAAACAAAACTTTTATTAAACACTGAAAACAAACCCCCCAAAAGTAAACAAACTTGATGAGTTTGTATCTCCTTAGGTAATCCAAAATAAGTGAAGAATTTTATAATTCTTATAATTTATATTTTTCAATTTGTCATTGTTTTAGCTTTTATATTGGTAAGTGGTACTAACTTAAGTGGCTAAGTGGCTAAGTGGTGTGGCTAAGTGGCTAAGTGGTACTGGCTAAGTGGCTTATATTGGCTAAGTGGTACTGCCTCTGGAAACCTAGACAAAGTACACATAATAGTCAACAAATACTGATAACCAGTTTTTGTCTTTGGTAATGGACCAACACAATCTATAATAACTTAAGAAAATGGTTCACCAAGTGCTGGAATAGGTTGTAATGGAGCTACTGGTGTAACCTGATTTGGTTTACCCACAATTTGACAAGTATGGCACATTTTGCAAAACATCGCCACATCTTTTCTTAGACCAGGCCAGTAAAAATGTTTTAAAATGTTGTCCACAGTTTTCCTTACCCCTTGATGTCCACCGAAAGGCACACTATGAGCTAAAGTCAAAATCTCATTTCAATAATCTTTGGGTACAACTACCTGGTAAACAACATTCCAATCCTCACTTGCAGGAATTGTAGGCGATCTCCACTTCCTCATCAACCCCCCTTTTTCCAAGTAATATCCTAATGGCACCTTCTCAATTTCACTACCTAGTAAAGCTTGCTCTCTTAATTTTATAATCACAGAGTGTCTATTCTGCTCTGCTATCATCTCCTTCCGAGACAGAGATAAATCTTCATAGTCAGATTTCCCCCAAGAATCTTGATCAATCAACGAAGATAAGAAAGTCTCTGACACATCCGCAAAACTCGAATCCTAAGTTGAACAGTCCTGAGTAACAACCTCATTTTGCACGTCAATCTTTTTAGCCATAGCTCTAGTCACAATACAGGAAGAATCTGTGTTGGAATTCAACTCTGGTTCCTCTGACTCCATTGTCAAATGCACTTCAGGAAAAACTTGTCCACCTGCCAAGTCATTACCTAACAATAAAGAAATACCCTTCACAGGTAAGCTATGCTGTAATCGTACTTTAACAAATCCTGTAACGAACCCTGACTTTAAATTTACTTTATTTAATTTACCTCACGAGTATCAGACTCTTTAAACTTAAACACACTGTCTAACATCAGTGATTGAGAAGCTCCAGTATCCCTAAGGATTCTTATTGGCACCAGAGTAGATCCTTCTTTCAAAGATACAAAAGCTTCAGTTATAAAATGATCATATCCCTTCCTAACTTGGTCAGCCTGTAACAAAACCTCATTTGTGTTTATCAAACCCTGTAACTTTACAGGTGCTTCAGTATGTTGCACACAAGCATCTGGAACTGCTTCCTTCTCTTTCTTTTTCAAGCTGAAACAGTTAGCTATGACATGGCCAGGCTTCTTACACTAGTTACAATTAAAACCAAACTGACTTTCTGGTGTTCCAGAAACAAACTGGTTTTCCTTCCTCCTTACCTTTCTCATTAACTTCTGATTTAATTTCTGATTTACCTTGAGTCTCCATGTTATTTTTCCTCTTAAAAATTAAGCCCTGAGGAAATTTATTCGTATGGATTAAAACATACTCATCAGCTAATCTAGTACAGTCTTGCAATTTATCAGTATCCCTCTCATTTAAGTAGGTCCTTACTTCAACGGGAATGCTTCTTTTAAATTCCTCCATTAAAAACAGCTCTCTCAATTTATCATAGTCCCCATTTACATTTATAGAAGAAACCCATCTCTCAAAACACATAGCTTTATCGTAGGCAAATTCCACATAGGTTTTATCCCCAGACTTTTTCAGAGTTCTGAATCTTTCCCTATAAGCTTCTGGGACTAATTCATATGCTTTTAGAATATGCATTTTCACAATATCATAATCAAGTTCTTGTGCAGCAGTTAAAGCTGTGTAAACTTGTTGTGCTTTGCCTTTAATTACACTCTGTAACAACACTGACCGTTTATCTCTCGGCCACTCTGACATCCGAGCAATAGTTTCAAAATGTTGAAAATATCTTTCCACTTCTGTTTCACTAAATGGAGGGACCAATTTAATTTCTTGACTAGCAACAAATGGTTTTCTAGAAGCAGAAGACTGTTTCCCAGACCTTAATTCCTCCATTGCATATGCAAATGCTCTCTGCTTTTGTTCAGCCTCTAATTTACAACGCTCTAACATCATTTGTTCGATTTGTAACTGCATCTCCAGAGCACTTATTGGAAACGACTCTAAAATAGATACATTAAAAACACCCGAATCCACATAGTGTGACGCGATTTTTCTCTGTATGACAGCCATAGATGTAGTCGTCAAAATACTTTTAAGTTGCAATCTACGAGCTATCTCAGAGACCTCAGTTTTTTTTGCCTTCACTAAGAACCCCGCGACTGGCGAAACCAGAAACTCATCAATATTTATTGTTGCCGAATACCACTCACAAGCCAATCAAACAAAAGAATCTAGTATTCTCCTTTTCCAAAACACCGATTCAAAAGTTAGCAACCATCTAAACTCGAACGATCCAATTCGGACGCAGCCCCCATATTTATGTTACGTATTCAGGCAACAATAAATATATGAGTTAGGCAACGGATTATATAACAAACAACACTTTTATTAAACACTGTAAACAAACCCCCCAAAAGTAAACAAACACTAACGTAACCGGAAACAGCTGCTGTGCGGCAGCTTAAACAGTTCTTAAAGCGATGTTGCAAAAACAGTTCTTTAAAGTAGTATTGCCAAAAGTTCAGAAATGCTCACAGTCCAATTAAAAGGAGAGACTTTATAAGACGATTTAAATTCTCTTTCACGTTGTTCTGCTTCGATCCCCGACGTCAAACTTTTCCCACAAAGAGTTTACGAAATGAAACGGCTTAAAGGCACTGACCTTTCCTTTATCACAATCTTCTGCTATCTCGCAGAGATTAACACGAGAACAGTCAACGAATTCCTTCCAAATAAGGATTAAATAAGGTCGAACCTGTTTCACCGTCGAAATAGATTCTCCTCGATCTTTAACTCCCGAACTCCGATCCTCACTCTCCACTGATTCTCAACTAGTAGTATTGTAAAGAAACAGCTGGCAATGACCTTTTAAACTTTAGGCATTAGATAAAAACTTCATCCTTCAACTAAACTGCGACATCACATTAAATCACGCAGTGGCATGAAGTCAACTTGGCAAATCCAGCCACGAACTGCCCCTCCTCACAGGGTGGGGTCTTCCTTTTATAACCAGTTAATAAAAAAAAACCTGTCACATGATCTCTACTGGCGGGAAAATGACATCACTCCACCGTCACAAGACCATTACCTCCAGTATAGCTTCAACCCCAGTCACGTGACAAGGGTACCACTGTCATGGCACAAGTATATAACAATAGCGAGGAGTTATTTCTTTTAGCAATATGTTCACAACAGTCATAGTGGTATCATTAGTTGTAGGAACAGCTTCAATCCATCTGCTAAATGCATCTACTATCACTGAGCAACACCTATAACAATGTACTCAGGTGATTCTATAAACTGAAGTTACAAGCAAGGAAAAGGTCCACCAGGCAAGGGGTAGTTCCCGAACCACAAGGCATCCCCTTCCCAGCATCTGTTTTTTTTTACAATTTAAGCATGCTTTGGCTGGTTTTTCAGCTGCTCTCTGGAAGTCAAGATTGTAATAATGTATTAACCATTCCCTCCTTGCACAAGTGTGTACAATTATGTATATAATCTATCAAAATAGGTAAGAACACAGAGGGAACACAGAGCTGTCCCGCAGGGGTCACCCATAAATTGGTCTGAGGTTCCAGGTGGAAACCCATTTGGGACCATAGTTTGCGCTCTCCTTCAGGGGGGTCCCCCTGTTAGTTACGTATTTCCCCCATGTCTGGCATACCCGTGCTTAGATTTTGACTAATAGGAGCTTGCTGGGTTCCCCAGGGGACTAAAAGTGTGGGATTCAAGGCTGTCTGTTTGGCCGCTGCATCAGCCCTAACGTTACCCTGGAACATCTCATCAAACTCCCCAGTATGGGCTGCACATTTAATAATAGTGAAAACTCGAGGTAGCTGTCGAGCGGTGAGTAAGTTGTTTACAAAGTTAGCATTACTAATGGGGTGGCCAGAGGAAGTCAGGAATCCCTAAAGCCCCGTAGTCAGTTCCTAACGGGAGTCCATGTAAAAGTCCACACTTTAGTTTGTTGCTAGGACACAGGCAGGAGGCAGAGCAAACAGCTCAGCCTTCTGGGTAGAGACAGCTGATTTAAAAGAGGCCTGCTCAATTACAATGGCATGCAAAAGCTTGGGTACCCCGTTCAAAATTTCTGCTACTGTTAAACAAGTAAAAGTTGAACTGATTTCCAAAAGACATAAGTTAAAGATCACACATTTCTGTAATATTTTAAGCAAGGAAACTTTTTTTTTTTAATTTCCATCTTTTACAGTTCCAAAATAACAAAAAAGGCAAAGGGCCTGAAGCAAAAGTTTGGGCACCCTCCATTATCAACACCTAGTAACACCCCCTTTGGCAAGTATCACAGCTTGTAAATGCTTTTTGTAGCCAGCTAAGGGTCTTTCAATTCTTGTTTGGGGGAGTTTTGCCCATTCTTCCTTGCAAAAGGCTTCTAGTTCTGTGAGACTCTTGAGCCATCTTGCATGCACTGCTCTATCCACCGATTCTCAATGATGCTTAGGCCGGGGAACTCTGAGGGCCTTGGTAAAACCTTCAGCTTGCACCTCTTGAGGTCGTCCATTGTGGATTTTGAGGTGTTTTTAGGATCATTATCCTGTTGTAGAAGCCATCCTCTTTTCATTTTTTGGCTTTTTTACAGACAGTGTGATGTTTGCTTCCAGAATTTGCTGGTATTTAATTGAATTCATTATTCCCTCTACCAGTAAAAGTCCCTGTGCCACTGGCTGCAACACAAGCCAAAAGCATGATCGATCCACCCCCGTGCTTAACAGTTGGAGAGGTGATCTTCTCATGAAATTCTACACCCTTTTTTCTCCAAAGATATCTTTGCTCATTGCAGTCAAAAAGTTCTATTGTAACTTCATCAGTCCACAGGACTTGTTTCCAAAATGCATCAGGCTTGTTTAGATGTTCCTTTGAACCTTCTGAATTGAACTCTGGGCTCTTTGGCTTTCACCCAGGGCAAACCCAGACAGTGATATGGGGAAGCACCAGTTCTGTCTGTCGCCAAAGGAAATCCGGAACTTCAGGCAGTAATGCGCTGACCTCTTTTCCTTTAACCTCTCCAATCACCGTGACTGGGAACTTCTGTCCCTCGAGGGGTGCATAATATTGGCTTTCCTCAGTTCAGCACCTCGGAGGGTCAAAGCACAGAGTCACATGAGGGTCGGCCGCTGGCAGAAGGGGTTCAAACGCAGATAAAGTGCCCAGCACTGGGGGGAGGGGGGGGGGGGGGTGTCAGTAACTGGGGAAGATGTCCTTGTTCACTAGTCCCAGGGTGATATCCTCGTCCACGCAGAGAATCTCGATTTCCAACGGACAGAACAAGTCTCTCTCTGCTAGATTACACCCCGACTGGTGGTGACTGTAAATGAAGCCTCACACTGGGTGCCCTGGAATTCCACCTGCAGTGGCTGGGTACATGAATACATGCCTTTGAACCCAGACAGTCCATTTTTCTGATAGCTGTTTTCCATTTTCTGAAACCATTTCCTGATTGAGAGTGGATGTGGTTGCCCCCATATCAATAATAAATGGAATTCCAGCCACTTGCAATATTACATTGGGCTCTTCCTGAGGGGTGATACTCATGGTTGGAAGCATCCTTGTTTGTCAATTTCTAAACGGGCTGTTGCCCCCACCGGTTCCTTGGTATGTTTTTGTTCCCATTTCTGTTCCCCAGATATAGCCCGCTCATGTCCTTCGCTGAGCCTATTTACCTCTTATATTAGTTCCCTTCGGGGTCGAACGGGATTCGAAAGTCGGGTCAAAGCTTGTCATGTTCCATTTCAGTCTTTGTCAGGCCAATCCATATCATTTGTTTTAATCATGTTGGCTAACTTAGTTGGTAAGCATTGGAGCAGTTAGGCATTAAACGGGAGGGACGGATTCCCATCTTTAAAGACTCGGTCTCCTGTGAAAGTGCTCAGCAGGCCATAAATCGCTCCCAATAGACTGGTCCCGATTCTCCAGGCTTAGGTTTGCTTTGACGTACTTTAGTGATGTTTGCATGTTGCTGGAGAGCCCTTTCCAAGGCTTGAATAATCCGGTCTGTCTGTTCATTCTCATCATGGATTCCTGTCTGTAACTCCGGATAGGTTTGGTATCTCAGTTCTGCCTTCCGTTTCCACCCCTCATCAGCTGAGAAAATCATGCAGCAGAGCGAATAAATCTTGCGGAGTCGCATTATGCACTCAGCATCACAGTCACTGTCCTCAAACAAGGTCGGTATGCCAGACATGGGTTCGGGATCCCTTGTTTCACTTATCACTTAGAACTTCAAACTGATGTTCTTGCCCTGCTCTCCTATCCAGGCCGGCCTTGATTTGCTTACGTTGTTTTCCATACTCTCGTTTTCGGCGCCCATCCACCCATTCATGCTCCGCTTTCAGCCTCTCCCAACCTTTGGCGTACCTTCTGCAGTGCATACCTCTAACGCTTTGTCACATGCATTATTCCACCAACTTGCTAATACTATACTGTTCCACTTTGCATCGGCCTTATCCTTCCATTCCCTTTTCAGTAATTTCCACTTCTTTCCACAGTTCTTTTTCCATATCAAATTTACTGCTTGTTCTCACGAGGTAATATCCCAGGCTCCCCCCCCCAGTGGCCAGATTTTGTTTCCCAATTTCTTACTCAGCGCTGCACTCAACATTCACAAATCTTTTCCCTTGTCTGGAAAACTCTCACACATATTGTGTTTGGCTGCTCTTGTCCCACTCATATCACTCGACTGCAATTGACCTCTGTTCTTTACCCGGCACAAAGCCTTCTGCTCAATTAACAATCAGATAAATTTACACGGCTGGCAACTCCTGTGAAATTGATAAATTTACCTGGGACCACCTCCTGCCCACTTACTAAAATTTACCCGGCCCATCTGCCTCCTCAGTAAAATTTTGCCCACCTTATATGAGTCTCCCAACAGATTCTTTCCCGGTCCCGTCAAGGTATGTGATCAGCTTGGGAGAGGGACCGTACCTCGAAAGGAACTTAACGGAGAATGACAAAATACCTATTGGGCGCCTGGTCGGTCTCCGCAGTCCCCAGAGTGGTCCAGCCACTTACTCAGCCTGTCTGCTTGGCACTACCTATATTGGGATCCTGTTCGTGACAACAAATGTTAAAGTTGAATCTGAATAAAACACGAGAGACCAGCTATCGTCACCACAGTTTATTGCGCATTCTCCTGTAGGAGTTTGAGACCCAGTTGTCAAAGGGAAGGCACGTAAGCAGTCAGGTTACAGTCGTGTATTTATACATACTAAGCCCCATACGTTACTATTTGCAAGATGTTATTTGAACTGGTATGCTCACCAAGTCTGTTGGTGCAAAACTTAATTACTTAGATAAGAGAGTTCATAAAATGAAGGTTTTAATTGCAGATGCACGTGCTGTTCTGTCCTTATCAGTTATTCCCTTTGCAAGGCCCTGACTTAGTAACAGACAGATGTTCATTCCTGTCCTTTTCAGTGAGTCCTCCTCCCTTTATTTAAATATGGGTACAATGTATAATGTTATCAACTAACGAGGATATAATGTATAATGTTATCAACTAATAAGGGTACAATGTATAATGTTATCAGCTCTCAGTGTGTCTCTCTGCAAGCCAGAGAGAACTGGGAATGTGCCTGTCTTAGTTAACCGCTGAAAACAGAGTTTACTTAAGTTCCAAAATTCCTATTCAGTCCCAATTATTCTTTTAGCCAGAGGTTACAAAGGTTCAAAATGATTTTGTTATATATCCTCAATTCCTCAGGAGTGCTCAGGGGAAATACTCATGTTACCTGTGGTTATTGTGGCGATGCAGAAGTTGCTGGAGAATTTACAAGTGCGAAGTGATATTTGGAAATCTGACATTTTAAAGTGTAATTTAGCAAGCAAATCGCATATAGACAAAGTGCAAAAGCTCTGGTGAGAAAAGTTTTCATTACCCGTTACAAGCCTGCTACATAGGTTGTGTGAGAGTGCAGATGAACTTGATCTAACTCAGAGATCAAAGTTCTTATGGACAATGCTTTGCTCGCTGTTAAAATTAATACCTCTATATAAAATACACTGTGCACATGTTATCACTGGGTAAAGAAATGCACATTATGAGATTTATGTGCCCACTGGTCATTGCAAGTTAGAGGGGACATTGGTGGGAAGGTGGGGAGTCCTCCAGTGTCCTTGATGCCCTCACCTACAAGATGTGCATCCTGCTGCAGCCTGTAATCCTGCACTTTAAGGAGTTGGAACTTGAAACGGATGAATTCCGGATCATCCAGGAGTTGGAGGGGGAGATAGATATGACGTGAAGTGAGATGAGTTACACTCAAGGTACAGGACACAGGAAACTGGGTGAAAGTGAGGAAAGGGATGAGGTTAAACATTCCTCACAAAATATTCTTGTGACCATCCCACACAACAACAGGTGGACCACTTCAGAAACTGTTGGGGATTATTAGCAGAGGAAAGTCAATGGGGTGATAGGGGATTCGTTAGTTAGGGGAACAGAACAAGAAGGAATGAATATCCTCGTGGTAAGGCTTTCTAATGCTAGTGTGGGTGGAGGGTTGATGTGATTAAAGTAAGTTGTAGTGGGAACGGTAACCAGAATGACAGAACAGATAGTGGAGAGGGGTTAATTGAATTGAATTTATTGCATACATTCTGCATCTACATGAGTAGTAGAAATCTTCACATTACGTCTCTGTTGAAAATGTGTCATTTATAGTAATTTATAAAAAATAGTATGTAGATAGGGCAGTCAATATGACATAGAAATCAATTAATCAGTCTGATGGCCTGGTGGAAGATGTTCTCCCAGAGCCCGTTGGTCCTTTTGCTGTGGTACCGTTTCCTGGATGGTAGCAACAGGATCAGTTTGTGGTTGTGGTGAATTGGGTCCTCAATATCCTTTTATCACACCTGCCTCTGCAAATGTCCTGAATAGTGGGAAGTTCACATCTAGAGATGTGCTGGGCTGTGCGTACCCCTCTCTGTAGGTTCTTGCAATTAAGGAAAGGGCAGTTTACCAGGCTGTCATTCAGCCAGTCAGGATACCCTCATTTGTGTTCCTGTAGAAACTCCTTAGGATTTGGGTCCCCATCCCAAACTTCAACCGTCTGAGGTGAAAGAGGTGCTGTTGTGTTTTTATCACAACACAGCTAGTAAATACAGACCATGTCAGATCCTTGGTGACCCTCTCAACCCCAGATCCATTGATGCCAATAGGGGTTAGCCTGTCTCCATTCCTTTTGTCATCCACAATTAGCTCCTTTGGGTTTGTGACAATGATTGAGAGGTTGTTTTCTTGACACCAGTCAGATGTTGTTCAGACCTCAGACAGAGTCAGCAATCAAATGGTTGAGCATGGTGCGATGAATGTGCTGAGCTGTGTATATCACAATGCAAGAAGCATCGTAGGAAAACCAGATGAGCTCAGGACAGGGAAATATGATATTGTAGCCATTACTGGGACTTGGTTACACCCAACAGTCTGAGATATTTAGAGCAACAAATTTGTAGAGAGATCGCAGACCATGCCAAGAAACAAAGGTTGATTCAGTTGGTGATTTTAACTTCCCAGATATTGACTGGGATTCCCATACTGTGAAAGGACTAGATGGGGCAGAGTATGTCAAATGTGCCCTTAATCAGGATGTAGAATTCCCGACGTAAATTGTGCAATAAGCTGTTAGGAAATGACCCAG
The DNA here is from genome assembly GCF_030144855.1 of Hypanus sabinus. NCBI lineage: Eukaryota > Metazoa > Chordata > Chondrichthyes > Myliobatiformes > Dasyatidae > Hypanus > Hypanus sabinus. Next base: position 789,024 of record NW_026779103.1, read on the forward strand.
GGCTGTTGACAGAAACTAGTGATCATAATGCCATGAATTTGAAAGTAAATATGCAAAAAGAGGTCTGGACCATGGGTTGAGATTCTAAACTGGGGAAAGGTCAATTTTGATGGTATCAGAAAGGATCTGACAAGTGTGGTTTGGGACAGGCTGTTTTCTGGCAAAGGAGTACTTGTAAGTGGGAGGCCTTCAGAAGTGAAATTTTGAGGGTGTGGAGTTTGTATGTGCCTGTCAAAATAAAAGTTGAAAGGTAAATGGTGCAGAGAACCTTGGTTCTCAAGAGATATTGAGGCCCCAGATATTTTGTTCCTCTAAATGCCTCAGACTGTTGGGTGCTGCCAAGACTCCTTAACGACTGACTCATTAATCATCATTCCAATTCCTGAGCTCATCTGACTTTTTTTTTGTCGTCTTCTGTTGGTTCCTAAAAGATTCCCAATAGTTTTTGCTCTTTTGTTTGCCCTCTGTTTGGCTTCTCATTTCAGCCATGGTTGTGTCCTCCTGCCTTTCCGATGCTTCCACTTCTTTCGTAAGTATCGATCACTCAACTCCCGAGTTTCTGCCAGAAACTCCAGCCATTGCTGTTCCATTGTCACTCCAACTTGTTTTCCCTTTGAAGCAAGTTAGACATCATGGAAACATGGAGAAGTTCAGCACAAAAACAGGCTATTTGGCCCATATAGTCAATGCCAAAAAAACATTTAAGCTGTCGAATGCATCTACCTGCACCGGGACCATCACCCTCCATACCCCTACCATCCAGGCTCCCATCCAAACTTCTTTTAAATGGTGAAACCGAGCTCACATTCATCACTTGTGCTGGCATCTCATTCCACACTCTCGCGACCATTTCAGTGAAGGGCTTTTCCACATGTTCCTGTTAAATTTTCACCTTCCCCACTGACCCACTACCTCTGGTTGTCATCCCACCCAACCTCAGTGGAAAGAGCTGCTGGCATTTAACCTATCGTTTTCCTCATAGTTTTGTGGACTTCTAATAAATCCTCAAAGCAATGTATAATTTCCTTGTTTATGTTTAGAGCATTTTTTTTAGGTGGAAAAGATGATGAGGGGCATTGATCAGAGGATAGTCAGAGGTTTCTTTCCCAGGGCTGAAATGGCTAACACAAGGGGGCATAGTTTTAAGGTGCTTTGAAGTAGATACCGAGGGGATGTCAGGGGTAAGTTTTTTTAAACAGAAAATGGTGGGTGCGTAGAGAGTGTTTCAGTTCCTGTGGGACCAGGCAATGAGCACCGATGCGGCTCATTGGGAACAGGGAATAAAACCAATGGAGAGAGACAACTGAGCCAGATCACAGGTTGGAAATGGCAGAACTGCCCCTATGTTATAGATTCAGGAAGAGCATCAGAGAGTTTGATGATCATTCCAGATACCAGCACTGTGCCCAGTTAGAAGATGATTTCTCTCTCCAACTTGGATTGAACTTTACTGTAACAGTGTGATGTCAGCTCACACCTTGCCAACTCAAGTGATCTCATCTGAAATGTTGTTCCACACCCATTGATCGATTTTGTATATGTTTTTACAGGTTAAATATGACAAGGAATTTGTCTATGGGAATCTCGAACACAACACGCCAGTTTTGCTGTCTCTGTCCAGATATTTAAGAAGAGGAGCAAGGGATTCACTCGGTCATTTCAACTGAAGGTACATCAGCAAGTTCACACTGGACAAGGCCATTCACCTGTTGTAAGTGTGAGAAGGGATCCAGTCAGTTATCCCACTTGTGGACACACCAGTCAGGTCACACTGGGCAGAGGCTGGTCATTTGCTGAATTTGTGGGGAATGGTTCACTCGATCATCTAACCGAATGGCACACCAGCATGTTCACACTGGAGAAATGCCGTTCACCTGCTCAGACTGTGGGAAGGGATTCACAAAATCATCTCAACTACTGAGACACCAGTCAGTTCACACTGGGCTGAGGCTGGTCATTTGCTGAATTTGTGGGGAATGATTCACTCGATCATCTAACCAAATGGCACACCAGTCAGTTCACACTGGCGAGCGGCCGTTCACCTGCTCAGACTGTGGGAAGGGATTCACTATATCATCTCACCTACTGAGACACCAGTCAGTTCACACTGGCGAATGGCCGTTCACCTGCTCAGACTGTGGGAAGGGATTCACTTGCTCATCTAACCTGAAGGAACATCAGAGAGTTCACACTGGAGAGAGGCCATTCACCTGCTCAGACTGTGGGAAGGGATTCACTTCTTTGTCCCAACTGAAGGTACATCAGCGAGTTCACAGTGGAGAGAGGCCGTTCACCTGCTCAGACTGTGGGAAGGGATTCACTTCTTCGTCCCATCTGAAGGTACATCAGCGAGTTCACACTGGAGAGAGGCCGTTCACCTGCTCAGACTGTGGGAAGGGATTCACTTGCTCATCTAACCTGAAGGAACATCAGCGAGTTCACACTGGAGAGAGGCCATTCACCTGCTCAGACTGTGGGAAGGGATTCACTTCTTCGTCCCATCTGAAGGTACATCAGCGAGTTCACACTGGAGAGAGGCTGTTCACTTGCTCAGACTGTGGGAAGGGATTCACTTCTTCGTCCCAACTGAAGGTACATCAGCGAGTTCACACTGGGGAGAGGCCGTTCACCTGCTCAGAATGTGGGAAGGGATTCACTTGCTCATCTAAACTGAAGGTACATCAGAGAGTTCACACCGGGGACTGGCCGTTCACCTGCTCAGACTGTGGGAGGGGATTCACTTCTTCGTCCCAACTGAAGGTACATCAGCGAGTTCACACTGGAGACAGGCCATTCACCTGCTCAGTCTGTGGGAAGGGATTCACTCGGTCATCCACCCTAATGGCACACCAGCGGGTTCACACAGGGGAGCAGCCGTTCACCTGCTCAGAATGTGGGAAGGGATTCACTTGCTCATCTAAACTGAATGAACATCAGCGAGTTCACACTGGAGAGAGGCCATTCACCTGCTCAGACTGTGGGAAGGGATTCAGTAAATCATCTGACCTACTGAGCCACCAGTCAGTTCACACTGGCGAGCGGCCGTTCACCTGCTCAGACTGTGGGAAGGGATTCACTTGCTCATCTGAACTGAAGGTTCATCACCGAGCTCACACTGGGGAGAGGCCGTTCACCTGCTCAGACTGTGGGAAGGGATTCACTCGACCATCCCACCTACAGTTGCACAGGTCTGTTCACACTGGGGAGTGGCCGTTTACCTGCTCAGTCTGTGGGAAGGGATTCACTTGCTCATCTAAACTGAAGGAACACCAGAGAGTTCACACTGGAGAGAGGCCATTCACCTGCTCAGACTGTGGGAAGGGATTCACTTCTTTGCCCCAACTGAAGATACATCAGCGAGTTCACACTGGAGAGAGGCCATTCACCTGCTCAGTGTGTGGGAAGGGATTCACTAAATCATCTCACCTACTGATCCACCAGTCAGTTCACAATGGCGAGTGGCCGTTCACCTGCTCAGACTGTGGGAAGGGATTCACTCAGTCATCTAAACTGAAGGAACATCAGAGAGTTCACACTGGGGAGTGGCCATTCACCTGCTCTGAATGTGGGAAGGGATTCATTAAATCATCCCACCTACAGTTGCACAGGTCTGTTCACACCGGGGAGAGGCCGTTTACCTGCTCAGACTGTGGGAAGGGATTCACTTGCTCATCTAAACTGAAGATACATCAGCGTGTTCACACCGGGGAGAGGCCGTTCACCTGCTCAGACTGTGGGAAGGGATTCACTAAATCATCTCACGTACTGAGACACCAGTCACTTCACAGTGGCGAGCGGCCGTTCACCTGCTCAGACTGTGGGAACGGATTCACTTGCTCATCTCAAATGAAGGTACATCAGCGAGTTCACACTGGAGAGAGGCCATTCACCTGCTCAGACTTAGGGAAGGGATTCACTTGCTCATCTGAACTGAAGGTACATCAGCGAGTTCACACTGGGGAGAGGCCGTTCACGTGCTCAGAGTGTGGGAAGGGATTCACTAAATCATCTAACCTCCTGAGCCACCAGTCAGTTCACACTGGCGAGCGGCCTGCTCAGACTGTGGGAAGGGATTCAGTTGCTCATCCCAACTGAAGGTACATCAGCGAGTTCACACTGGGAGAGGCCGTTCACCTGCTCAGTGTGTGGGAAGGTATTGACTCAGTCATCTCATCTACAGACACACAGGCGAGTTCACACAGGAGAGAGGCCGATCAGCTGCTGAGACTTTGGGAAGTAATTCTATCAGCAAAATCAACCAAATGTGTATCATTGAGTTCACAGTGGGGAGAGGCCATTCACCTTCTGTGAATGTGGGGTGCGATTCACTCAGGACATTTAACCTTATGTAACTCTTGCTTCAGCTAGCAACTTAATATAGGGGGTGATAGCCCCTGAGCTTGGCCAAACCTAAGAAATCTCGTTTGTGTGAATGCTGCATGATGTGTCCCCTGTTACAAATCAGTACCCCAAAAATAACAAATGGTACACAATATGCGATTAAACAATTGAGCTATTTACTTCTTACTTTGACTATGGGATTAGTAAAGGAAACAAATAAAGGTAAAAGGGCCCTTTCTCTCCATTTGTGTCTTCTCATCTCTCCCTGGCAAAAGACCGTGAAAATCTACCTTCCAGACTCACAGGAAAGGACAATATCTTTATCATTGGATAGCTAGGCACTCCAAAACCCTGTTATTTCTAGTCATAAGCTAAACATTGCTGCTGCAGAGAAATCATTAGCTCTGCAGTGAAATATAACACAGACACCATTACATTAGCAGTGAAATCTCACAGCCTGTTACATTTGTGACACATTACCGGCTTCACACAGCGGAAAAAGTTTCAATAAGTTGCATGCTGGATATTTGTCCATCACTGTTGCTAAAGCTATTTTGAGAGTGACTATCAGTGCTGAACTCTGCAATTATTGCTGCTGCTCACCGCATTCAGTTCTGGGCACAGGAGGAGTTTCTTCTACTGCATATTCACCTTCAATGGGACTGGAGTTTAATATTGACGGGGGTGGAGTGTGGCCAGTAAAGAAGTGGAGCTTTGAGGCTTTGGCTCAAGTAGTTTTGGCAGATGGATTGTGCAATCAAGTCAATCAAGATGTGAATAGCTCCTGGAGGCTACGCCTGTCTGTGAATGGAGTAACATCAGTTTCTGAGCTGCTAGTTTTGTCCCTTTCCCCCTAGTTTAAACCAAATTTAATATCTTGAGTTGCTGATTTTTGAAGGGGAACAATATGTCTTTGAGGAGTGGGAAATACTTGTCTGAACCTAGTGATAAAGGCAACGGGAAAGGAAAGATGCAAAAGGAAGGATCTGATGAAATGCCATTGTGGGCTGAAGATATGGCTTTGAAACAGTTCACTTAAAGACTAACTTAAAAAGAATAGTAATGAAATGATGTCATTTCTGGGAAAACTTAAGGATCTGGAAGCTCAAGTCACTACACACAAAGAGGAATTGAAGATAATTAAGCAAAAATTGCTTGAAAGTAAAATGAAGTAAAACTCGTTTGGAAAGATATCTAAATAAGATTATAGACCTCAAAACTAGGTCTTGCCGAAGGAATATACAAATTGTTGGGCTGCAGGAAGGAGTTGAAAATGGAGATTTAACTGCTTACATTGGTAAGCTTTCTCATACCCTTATTTCCTTCTATATTATCACAGCCGCCTACTATAGAAAGAGCAGACAGAACTTTTACTTTGAGATCTCAAGATCCAGATAAAGCAAGGGCTTTTCTGGTTTGTTTTCATTATTTTAAGATTAAAGGTCAAATAATGTGACAGGCAAGAAAACAAGAGTTTTTAGATTTGAGACATCTGAGCTTGGTTTTTATGAAGTTTATTCAAAGGAGGTAATGGAACAAAGATCAAAATTTGCTCTGGTAATGAAACAGGCATATGATAAGAAATTGTTTCCTTCCTTGCGTCACCCAACAAGAATTAAAGTTTTTCCTCCTGATTCTCCTCCTCGTACATTTTGTGATCAGAAAGTTGCACTGGCGTTTGTTTAAACTATATCTGCTGCGACTGCCGATTGAACTGTCTGGCATATTATCTGCATAATAGCATTTTGGAAAGAAGATTTATGAAGACTATTTGGACATTTCATTGAGAGACTATTAAAAGAAGATTAGGGGACGTTTATTATTGCATATCATTGTTTTTTTGGTAAGAGGATTGATATTTCAAGTATGACTGTTTAAATGGTTATTTGGACATTCGACGGAGGAAAAGAACATAAAAGGACTTGTTCCTTTAACCTAATATCTGGTTTGATTTTTTTTGTGTTTTTTTCTTAATTAAATAACTGGCAGTTTTTCCTTCTAATGGGGCAATTTCCTTCTCTTATATATACTTAGCGGAGGTTTCAATTACTTGCATAATATTATTAGTTTTCAAGATTGTGTTGATCTGTTATTAAACACTATGCTTGGTTTCTCTAGGTAATATGTTTTAGATTTTAATAACTGCTTATTTTTTAAATTCTTTTCAACATATTAATATGTTTTTTATATAATGAATATTATTGCATCTTATAACTGAATTTAAAGCCTTTTTAGGGGATTTAATGTTAAGTTTAAGAAGGAGCTGTTTTTTTCTTTTTAAGAGATAACAATTTTTTGGTTTCCTCTTTGTTTAAAAAAAGACTAAATATAAACATGGGATAGTTTGTAGATGCTGGAATGTAAACATTTTCCTTTGTTGAGACTGTCATTCAAAGGGATAGAGAACCTTTTTTAATCTTTTTTTTTCAGACAGACAGAGCAGTCTTGGTTGTGTTTTCTATCATAGGGTGCCTCATTTTTCTGGGCTGTGGGGGGAGTGGGATGGGGTTAGAATTAGGGTTTTTGTCCCATTGGGTGGTTCCGGAGCATGTGTGTTTTCTGTGTGGTTGTACTGTCCATCGCCACCATTTTTGATCATCCCTTATTGGTATGTGCTCGGCACATGTGTAAAGTAGAATAAAATTATAGTTTGGAATCTAAACTCATTAATGTAATATGCTGGAATGTATGTGGTTGGAATCATCCTATCAAATGAAAAAAGACTTTTAAAATCATCAATCGATTTCAACCTGGTACAATTTTTTGCCTAGGAGACGCATATAAAGGCGGGAGATCAAAATAGGTTTTTTGGATCATGGAAGAGTTTGCAATTACACTCCACTTCTCAAAGTAAAACTAAGGGAGTGTCTATTTTTATTAAATCCAATATTTTGTTCATTCAAGAGGACATTAAGTCAGATTTTTTTGTCGATTTTTAATTGTTAAAGGAGTAATTTGTAACAGAAAAGCTGTTTTGGCCAATTTGTATGGTCCTAACTTAGATGATCTTTTTTTAAAAAATGTATTTGCTTTACTGCCTCATTTAAATGAATATATGTTAATAATGGCCGGGGATTTTAACTGTTGTTTAAATCCTTTGACAAGAGCTGAACCAACCAGCAACTTCCAAATCACTCCGCATTACTTGTTAATTCCTTTTTGACCGATTTTTGGATTGATTGAATTATGCAGATATTTACAGCCTGATGACAGAGAATATTCTTTTTTGTCACATTTTTATAGAAAATATTCAAGGATCGATTATATTACAGTTGACCCTTACTTCTTGCCTACTGTTAAGAATTGTGAATATGACACTCTCGCTGTTTCTGCTCATGCAGCTTTCAGTTTGTCTTTCGAATTCGATGATGCCATCCTTGCCCACCCACCTTGGCACCTGTCTCAGACATCATTGCAGAATTCAGACTTTGTTAGCTTCATTGAGAAACAGGTAAAATATTTTTTTTCTTTTTGATGTTTTAGGGGGTACATCTAAATTAATCATATGGGATACATTTAGAGCATTTTAAGGTGGTCAGATCATTTCTTATTCTAACCTGAAAAAAACAGACTAAATTAGAATTAGATATGATTACAAAACAAGTTAAAGTCCGATAATACTTATGCAATTTCCCGTAATATTGACTTATTTAAACAAAGGATGGAACTTAAATCACAATATAATTTATTATTAACTCATCCTATTGAAGGCTATTTGCTTAAGCTAAAAAGTCAATATTATATGTTTGAGATAAAAATAATAAACTGCATGTCAATTAAAAACGGCCAGAGCCAAAAGGCAAATTTTGAAAATCTGTAAGGAAGTTGGTACCCTTGCTTGGGAATATGAAGACATTAATAAGATTTTTATACTGAACTTTATAAATCTAAATTTCCAGTCGATTCTTCTAAAATGAATTTTTTTTACGAAAGATTGTTTTTCCTCGAATTTCTGTTAAGAATCAAAAACCTCTTGATGCCCAAATTACCAAAGCCAAAATTCATAAAGCTATTTTTTCAATGCCATCTGGTAAGGCCCCTGGACTTGATTCGTATCCTGTAGAATTTTATTAAAAAATTGGAAAATTGCTCTCTCCGTATATGTAGGAAATGTTTAAGGACTCTTTTGTGAAAGGCGATTTACACTTTGTTTTTTATGACACTTCTATTGCTTTAATTCTTAGAAAGGATAAAGGTCCTTCTGATTGTGCCTCATATAGACCTATTTCATTATTGAATGTTGACGCTCAGGTCCTGTCAAAGATAATGGCCAATTGGTTGGAAACTTTTAGGGTAAAGTTATTTTTAAAGATCAAACAGGCTTTATAAACGGCCGTTATTCCTTTTCAAATGTTTGGAGATTATTTAACATTAGATACCCATCTTCTGTTAAAACTCAGTAATGTGTCATCTCTTTCGATGCTGAAAAAGCATTCAATCGAGTTGCATGGAAATATTTATTTAATGTTTTCGAGAAATTTGGTTTTGGTGTTAATTTAAATAATTGGATTAGAATGATATATAAAACTCCTATTGCCTCTGTTATTACTAATAATTGTAGATCTCTTTTTTCAGCTTTCACGGAGGACAAGACAAGGTTGTCTATTAAGTCCTTTGTTATTTAATTTAAAATTAGAATCCCTTGGTATCACTCTTCGTGAAGCTAAAGATATTCATGGGATTCTTGTGAAGGAGATTTCTGTTTACGCTGACGATTTTCTGGTTTATGTATCTAATCCAGAGGAATCTCCCTGCCTTGCTAAATTTATTTCATGAATTTGGAGATTTTTCAGGATATAAAATAAATTTTAATAAAAATGAACTATTTCCTTAATGAATCTGTTTCTGAATATGATAATACTCCTTTCAACATTATGGATTTTTTTAGATATTTATGGGTTATAATCCCTAAAAAAAAATAAGGATCTTTACAAAGCTAATTTTGTTCCCTGAGTAGATTCTATGAAGTATTTATTTAGTGGATGGAACCCACTTACATTTTCACTTGTTGGTCACATCCTTATAGTCAAAATGCTGATTTTACCAAAATTTTTATATTTTCTGAATATCCCTGTTTTTTTGATGATGTGTTTTTGATCGGATTGATTCTATTATCTCATCTTTTATATGAAATGATAACAGAACAAGAATTAGTAAATGTTACTTACAAAAATTGAAAAAGGATGGAGGTCTTACTTGGCCTAATTTAAGAATGTATTACTGGGCTGTTAATGTGCATTGTATGTCCTTTTGGTTACACTGGGTTGATAAGAATGAACAGCCAATTTGGGTTGATCTGGAATTGAAAGCTGTGAAACTGTTTTATTTAACCTCGGTATTGGGAGCTGCTTTACAATTGGCTAAAGTTGCTAATTTAAATTTATACCCTCTGATTAAGTATTCTTTACAAATTTGTCTCCAGTTCTGTAATTTTTTAATCTAAAAAAAATTATACTTTATAGTTTAATTTATTATAATTTTTTAAAGCATTCTGTGATCCAATTTTTTTACTTTGGAAAATAAAGGTATTAATTTTTTGGATCTATTTAAAGAAGATAGACTGATGCCTTTTGAACAATTAGTTGATAAATGTTCTGTTTCGTACTCACACTTTTTACAATAACTTCAAGTTAGACATTTCTTACAAAAACATTTAACTAATTTTCCTTACATATTGAATGCCGGCTTGTTAGGTACTATTACGAGTATGAACCCTTTGATGAAGGTTTCCATTGGAAGAATTTATAAATTACTATCACAATGGGATAAGTGTCCTTTATTTAAGATTAAACAAAACTGGAACTTAATTTGACTTTTATGACGGAGGACTGGACACGGATTCTGAAGTTGGTTAACTCTTTTTCGATTTGTGCTAGTAATGCACTGATTCAATTTAAAGTTGTACATCATTACTATTGGACGAAGGAGAGATTGTCTGAAATGTTTCCTGATGTTGATAGTTATTGTGATAGATGTAAAACTGAGACAGCTACACTGACACACATGTCCTACACTGGAACAGTTCTGGAAGTCAGTTTTTTTCTACAATTTCTAAAGCACTTGAAATTAGTTTACAACCTAACAAATTAATTGTACTTTTTGGAATAATTCCTCAAAATATCCAAGCTATTTTTTTTGTCTGACCAACATGTTATTGTGCTTGTTACATTGATAGCTAGGAGGGCCATTCTGTTGAAGAGGAAAGATATGTCGGCTCCCACTCTGTTACAATGGTTCTTCCAAGTGATGCTATGTCTTAGTTTGGAGAAAATTAGAAGTTGAACCTTTGAACCTGTGTTTGATTTTGAGAAAAGGAGGTGTTCATTTTCTCGTTATTACCATTTGAGTTAATTGCTAATTTTCTCCATGATCTAATTGTATTTTTTTTTCTTGCTGGCGGTTTGCTGGTTATCTTTAGAAGCATTTTTTTATAACATGGCTCCAGGGTTGAGTTCTTAGTATTTTTTTCCTCACTTTTCTTTGCTTTAGTGTTTTTTTTTTTCTTTCCTTTTTTTGTGTCACCATATTTTTCAATCTTTAAAACAATGTTTTTTTTTCCTTGACGCATTGTAAGTGTTATTTACTTTGATGTACTCTTGTTATTTTGGACAATAATAATGAAAAGATTTGAGTAGTTCAGACTCAGCAGAAAGCAGCTGATTGGGCAATCGAGGTCATGTGACCAAGCAGTCTGATTGGGTAATCATAAATTGAATAGCTCAACAAACAAATAAAAAGAGGGGTAGATCAACTGGAGCGGCCAGTGAATGAGTGGGGCCTGAGCAGCAGTGGAGCTTTGAGGCTTTGACTCGAGAGGTTTTGGCGAGCAGAGGCGGAGGACGAACTTGCTCCCAGTGGGTAAGGCCGGGTAAGGTTCTTTAATTAATTTAATTAACTTAGGAGTTGGTGATGGAGGCAGAAGATAGGGTAGTCCAGTGCTCCGATTGTAGGATGTAGGAGTCAGGGACAACACAATTGTCTCTGATGACTATACCAGCAAGAGAAGCATCCAGCTTCAGCTCTTGTCAAACTGAGTTAGGGAACTGGAGCTGGATGAACTTCGGATCATTCGGGAGGCAGAGGCAGTAATAGATCGAAGTTTTGGGGAGACAGTCTCCCCTAAAAGTCAGGAGACAGGTAACTAACTGGGTGACTATCCGGAGAGGGAGGGGGAATAGACAGAGAGAGCAGAGCACCCCTGTGGCCGTTCCCATCAACATTAAGTTTTATGTTTTGGAGATTGTTGGTGGGGATGACCTACCAGGGACAAGTTGTAGTGGTCGTGTCTCCAGCACAGTGACTGGCCCCTTTGCTGAGAAAGGAAGGAGGGAAAAGAGGAGAGCAGTAGTGATTGGGGATTCGATAGTTAGGGGGATTGATAGAAGGTTCTGTGGGAAAGATCGAGAATCCTGGATGGTGTGTTGCCTCCCTGGTGCCAGGGTCCGTGATATCTTGGATCGAGTTCTCGGTATTCTCAGGAAAGAGGGTGAGCAGTCAGCTGTGGTCCGAGTGGGGACCAATGACATAGATAGGAGTAAGGATGAGGTCCTGAAGAAGGAATATAGAGAGTTAATATAAAAGGTAAAAAGCAAGGGGGGTAATCTCAGGCAGAGAGAGTAGGAACTGGAAGTCATGGCAGTTGAATGGGTGGCTGAAGAGTTGGTACAGGGGACAGGGGTTCAGACTTCTGGGACATTGGGATCTCTTCTGGGAAAGGTCTGACCTGTACAAAGTGGACCGGCTGCACATGAAAAGGAAAGGGACCAATATCCTGGCGGCCAGGTTTGTTAGAGCTGTTGGAGAGGGTTTAACCTAGTTTGGCAGGGGGTGGGAATCAGAATGTGAGTGCAGAGATTAGGGTATAAGGACAAGGGCATGATACTATGTGTTCTGAGTTGGTGAGGAAGGACAGGCAGGCGATAAAACATAAATGTAGCCACAGAGGGGTTGAAATGTGTCTATTTCAATGCTAAGAGTGTTAGGAATAAAGTGGATGAATTTAGAGCATGGATCAGTATGTGGAGTTATGACACTGGCCGTTACTGAAACCTGGCTGAAGGAAGGACAGCATTGGCTGATGGAGGTACCGAGGTTAAGGTGTTTTAAAAGGAATAAGATGGGAGGTAGAAAGGGCGGGGGGGGGAGTAGCAGTACTGGTCAGGGATAGTTGCACATCTATAGAAAAGGGAGGACGCTGCAGAGGGAGTGTCCACTGAGTCGGTGTGGGTGGCAGTCAGAAATAGGAAGGGAACAATCACGTGTGCTGGGAGTAGACTATCTGCCCCCAACTAGCCCTTCGGACACCGAGGAGCAGATAAGCAGGCAGATTTTAGAATGGTGCAGGAAATACAGGGTTGTACTTATGGGTGATTTCAACTTCCCTCATTGACTGACACCACCTGACTGCAAGGGGGATAGATGGAGCTGAATTTGTCAGGTGTGTTCAAGAAGGATTCCTGATACAGTATGTGGACTGGCTGATGAGAGGAGAAACCATACTGGATCTAGTTCTAGGTAATGAACCGGATCAGGTGGCAGATCATTTTGGTGAGAGTGACCTCAACTCCCTTAGCTTCAGTATTGCTATGGAAAAGGATAAACAGCCAATGGGAAAGTGCTTAACTGTGGAATGGCTAACTGAAGGGATGAGGCAGGAACTAGCGGGAGTAAATTGGAAACAGATGTTCAAAGGTGAAAGCACAGAAGTAATGTGAAGGAAGTTTAGGGAACACTTGGGCTGGGTTCAGGATAGGTTTATCCCACTGAGGCAAGGAAAAAGTGGGAGAAAAAGGGAACCGTGGCTGACAAAACGAGGCAACTCGTCAAGAGAAAGAAGAAAGCATATGTTCGATATAAGAAGCAGGAAGCAGGAGAGGCTCATGAGAAATATTGGGTAGCCAGGAAGGAGCTTAAGAAAGGATTTAGGAGAGCTTGAAGGGGGCATACGAAGGCCTTGGCGTTTAGGATTAAGGAAAACCCCAAGGTGTTCTATGCATATGTGAAGAGCAACGATGACAAGAATGAAGATGGGCCCGCAATAGGATAAAGAGGTCAACATGTGCCTGGAGGCGCAGGAGGTTGGACAGTTACTAAATGGATACTTTGCTTCAGTATTCATAAGTGAAAAGGATCTTGATCAGGGTGAGGTCGAAATAGAACAGGCCTATATGCTGGAGAATGTGGAGATTAAGGAAGAAGAAGTGTTGGATCTTTTTAAAAACCACAAATCCCCAGGTCCGGACGAGATATACCCCAGGTTGCTGTGGCATTGAGAGAAGAGATCGCTGGAGCAGTAGCTATGATCTTTGAATCCTCTTTGGCTGCAGGGGAGGTGTCGGAGGATTGGAAAACGGCTAATGTAGTTTCCTTGTTAAAAAAGGTAACAGAGAAACCTGGTGAGACCTGGTATAGACCAGTGAGTCTTACGTCGGTGGTCTGCAAACCATTGGTAAGGATTCTTAAGGAAAGGATCTACGAGCATTTGGAGAAGTACAGACTCCTCAAGTATAGTCGACCTGGCTTTATGAAGGGAAGATCGTGCCTCACGGGCCCAATTGAGTTTTTTGAAGAGATAACAAAATAAATTGATAAGGGTAGGGCGGTAGATGTCGTCGACATCGATTTTAACAAGGCATTTGACCCCGCGAGAGACTCATCCAGAAATTAATGAGGCATGGGATCAGTGGATCCTTGCTGTTTGGATTAAAAAATGGTTACTGGAGTTGTGGAAGGAAAGTATGCCGCCTGGAGGTCGGTGACTAGTGGAGTGCTGCAAGGATCAGTCCTGGGACCCCTGCTCTTTGTGATGTTTATAAATGACCTGGATGAAGACGCAGGAGGATGGGTGTGTAAGCTTGCGGATGACACGAAGTTTGGAGGAGTTGTGGATGGAGATGTAGATTGTCGAAGGTTACAAGAGGGTATGTACAGGAAGCAGAGTTGGCCAGAATAGTGGCAGATGGAGTTCAATCCGATTAAGTGTGCGATGATGCATTTTAGAAGGACAAACCAGAAGGCTGAGCACAGGGTTAATGGTTACTTAAGAGTGTGTATGAACAGAGGATCATTGGGGTTCAAATCTATTCATCCCTCACGGTCGCTGCACAGATTAATAGAATAGTTAAGAAGGCCTGTGGGATGCTAGGCTTCTTTAATAGGGGGATTAAGTTCAAGAGTAGAGAGGTCATGTTGCAACTCTACTAAACTTTGGTGAGACTACACTTAGGGTATTGTATTCCATTCTGGTCACCTCATTATAGGAAGGATGTGGAAGCTATGGAGAGGGTGCAGAGGAGATTTACAGGGAAATTGGCTGGATTGGAAAACAAGTGTTATGAGGCATGATTAGCAGAGCTGGGACTTTTTTCTTTGGAGCATAGAAGGATGAGAGGGGTCTTTATAGAGGTCTACATGATTATGAGAGGCATAGATAAGGTGCTAGCCAGTACCTGTTTCCCAGGGCACGAATAACAAACACCAGAGGGCATGCATACACAGTTAATTTAAGGGCTAGAAGTTTATGGAGACATTTTTTTACACAGACGGTTGTGAGTGCCTGGAATGACTTGCCAGGGATTGTGGTGGAGTCTAAAACATTAGGGGTATTTAAGAGCCTCTTGCACAGGCAAATGGATGAAATACATTTATGGGTTGGCTCAAAATCGAGCGCCGAAGGGTCTGTATTGTGCTATCATATCCTGTTGTCTAGTGTCTTCTAGTGTCATTTTCAAACCGTGTCCACTGGTGCCTGATAGTGCCCTTGGAATTCTGGGGCTTAGTACTGATAAGTACCCATACAATGGCTACTTTTCGTTGAAGCTGGCATTTATGGAAGCAGATGTTGGAGTAACTGAGACTATGGAAACGGATGGAACTTTTTTATTCTTGTGAGAAGGTTCCAAGGAGCAAGCAAAGAGAGAAGTAGAGAGAACTTTTTGAGCAATTTGTCCATTCACCATGTGTTCAGAGCTGCTTTTAAGGCGGTGCAAGTTCCTGCTAAGTAGGATTATGAGCGGAAAGGAGGAACTGTGAGGTGCATCCCGTCGAAACCTGTCATGTTACATTCTGGGAGCAGCTAGAGCGACCGGAAAACCTAGATTTGCTGAAATGTTCGAGGAAGGGAAATGGAGATTAACTGATAACGTGTTGGAACGTGAAGACGCCTTTTCCACTTGCAGTTCTGAGTTTGATTTCTCCAAGATTACTTGCCACAGTATTAGAGGAACCGAGGGCATCTATTTCCGAGAGAGGTCTCGCTGATTGGTTCCAGCGGGGGTTCCTGACATTCATCCGCAGCTGATAAAACAGAGGGAAGCTAAGTTTTGTCATGGAGCAGGAGCGCCTAAGCCGCCGGGAGACACAAGTGACAGACACCGGGAGAGACGGTCCAGTAGTCAGCTGGGTGACACGAGTGATAGAGACTCTCCAAGGGGTGATTTGATGCGCGAACCACTCACTCTCCTGAATTCCCCTGAGTAGAGACCCAGAACCGTCACATGCATGACAAAGCTTTCAACCCTGGAATAATTTTCTAAACCACCTCTGAACCGTCTCCAGTGACAGCACAACCTGTCTCAGACAAGGGGCTCCAAACTGCTCACAATACTCGAGGTAAGGCCTCAACAGTGCATTTTAAAACCTGAAAATTCCATCGCTGCATCCATACTCCATTCCTCTGGAAATGATCGCGAACATCGCATTGGCCTTCCTCACCACTATCGCAACCTGCATATTCACCTCAGGGAATGCTGGACGAACAACGTTGAGTCCTTTTGCACCTCAGATTTTCCAATTTTCTCTGCGATTAGAAAATAGCCTTCCATTTTATTTCTTCTGCTCAAGTGCAGCACCATACATTTTGTGGCAGTGTTTTATGTCTGCCACTTCTTTGCCCATTCTCCTCATCTTCCTCTGTCCTTTTGTAGACTTTCTACTTCCTCCAGATTTCCTGCACCTCCTCCTATCATCATCTGGACCACAAACCTGTCCGTATGATCATCAATTCCAGCATCCAAATCATTAACACATAAAATAAGAGTATTCATCCATCAGCTGTACTGTATCCTGCAGTTCCGTTATATATTACGCTACCTCAATTGCAACTCTCTTTATGTTTAATCTAACACGCTTATTTTGTCCAGATTGTGTTCTTATAGCTTTTGAAATCATATTTACTATCTATTGTGTTTCAGCTTTACATGAATAATTCCAAATCGTGCATATTCGATCCTCTGTCAATGTGTAATTCATCTGGTTGTCTCTGAGAGAGGTTAAATCTAAACAAACTCCAGTGAGCTTCATAGTCGCCCTGGATTATTGCGTAAAATAACAATTAATATTGCTATCACCATTATTCTCTCACTTGACTTTGCACAGATTGCTGTGTTGTACTCGTTGAGTGTTTTGACCGTCCTGTTAGTGCGGTCCTTCATGGATTTTATTGTGTTTCTCGGATGCCCGCAGGAATGTCAATCTCATTGCTGCAAATGGTGATATATGCATACAGATATGCTGTGATGCAAAATTTACTTTCGGCTTTGAACTTTGCACCAATTGGGCCGAAGGCTATTTTCCATGCTGTACGACTTAAAGTATCTGCATTGCAAAACAAGGAAAAGTGGCCTGTTAAACAATGCAAAGTGTATATAATCCAGTCCGGAATGATCAATCCGATATTCCCAAATCCAGAAAGGTGTTAAGCACACGTTACTGAGCTCCGCGGCAGATGTACGTTTGAGAACGACGATGTAAAATGCCTTTTCAATACAGAGACCAGCAAAGTGTCTGAATGAGAAGGTGATGCAGACACTCCTCACCGAGGCCTCTTTCTCATCAAACACCGCAGCCCGAATCCCATGTAACCTGTTCTGCTCTCTGTTGTGACTAAAACAAAATCTTTATGTTAATTGTGTCTTTCTCATACTCCCAAACATACCACGCTTTGATCGCTGCAGTAAAATTACAGTGATTACATTATAAAAAAACAGCACATGGAAAACAGAGTATTTGTCGTGAGTGGGATTCGAACCCACGCCTCCGGTTGGAGATCAGAACACTCACGTTTACTAGGATGCGACTTACTCGCTTTAAGTATGGCGCCTTAGACCACTCGGCCACCCTGACCGCTCTGCAGTACTCTCTCCACATGCCAGATAAACAGCTGAATTTCGGAATAGTCTGAATGACTGCTTTGATGAGAGGGTATACATACAAACACACTCTATATCCTGGGATTTTAAATGAACATGGACGTGATGCATTTTCTCAGGTTGCCGAACATGTGCGGAATCAGAGCGTACAGCATCACAACACTGGAATTGTGCTGCACCCCGTTCAGGCCATCCTCCAGAGAAAGGATGACGAGGATTCGGAGAGTGTGCGGAAGAGCATCACCAAGATGCTGCCTGAAATAGACGGTTTGTGCAATAACGAGAGTTTAGTCAAACTTGTTCTTTTTCTCTGGAGCATCGGAGGTGAGGGGCAATCCGACAGTCGTTTCTTAGATTTTCAGGCATAGATATTGGTAGTGCATGCAAAAGTTATCTCCATTCCAGGGTTTACAAGTCTTTAAACGATCCTCTCTTAGGGCATACATTTCAACTAAGAGGGGATGTTATAAACACGATTTGCCAACACCCCATAACTTTATGTCGGCAAAACCATTGTTGTCTTCAGCAGAGGGAAAACCTGAGGTTCTTGAGCCAGTTCTCCTTGGACGATCAGAGGCGGGGCGCGTCTGTATCTTTAATTTGTTGACATTACGATTTCCTCTGCTTTCTTAGGAGACTGCGGAGATTCAGCGTGAGAACAAAAACCTTGATGAGCTTCTATAGATGTTTCGTAGAGAGTATATTGTCTGTCTGCATTGAGACGTGGTACGGAAATACCGTACCTTTGAAGGAAAATCTTTAAAAAGTTTATTGAATTCTGCCCAGTCCATCACGGGAAAAGCTCTGCCAAACATTAGGCACATCCACGTAAAACGCTGTCATAGAAAAACAGCATCCACTGTCAGAGGTCGTCACCATCCTGTCATGCTCCTTTTTCGCTGCTGCCATTGGGTAGATGGTACAAGAGCCTCAGGACTCACACCACCACGTTCAAGAACAGTTACTACCCATCCGACACCGGACTTTTGATCAAAAGGTGATAGTGTACACTACATGCCCATCCATTGAATATTCCGACGACCAATCATTTCACTTTAGAAACTATATTGATCAGCTGAGTATGCCAGGAGGAGCTCAGCAGACCAGGCTGCATCTATGGACAGACGTAAGCAGTCGGCGTTTCGGGACGAGATCCTTCACCGTGAAATTGTTTCTGAATAAATCATTTACCCACAGTTCGGTGTCGAGTGATCTATTGTAATGCGATGAACAGTGTCAAGAACATAATCTTATCCTCCAACAGTTTTTCTAATCCACCTCAAACAACCCAAGGTTTGTTTGCAGAAATAACGTCGCCTCGATTGAATACTTAAAGACAAATTATGTCAGGAGTGGGATTCGAACCCACGACCCCAGATGGAGACCAGAACACTCCCGTTTGGTGGAAGGACTTTCATTCCTTGAGTCTGGCGCCTTAGACCACTCGGCCATCCTGACAACTTTTGATGTGTGTTTGAGAACGGAAAGAATGCCTGACTTGTAAGCAAAGTTATATACACACAATCACGCATATCGACCTGCCAATCGGAAATGAAAGCGAGAGTGTTACAATTTTCTCAGGTTAGGCAACTTCTGTGGAAAGTGAAGCTGTAAAACAATTCCAAATCGAAGACTCGTGAGACGCGTCTCGGCAAGAATCTGTGAAGGATGTTTGCTGAGATGGATGAGAACGCTTGGAAGACTCAATAATTTTACATTTAGGGAAGCAGAGAAATAAACGTTTATAGACAGGACTGAATCTGAAAACTGGGTGGGAGTTGATCGCAACAATGTCAAAAGAAACTGAATACAGGTTGTTCAATGATACCGAGCAGCGCTGCTTTACAGATGGATGCTGTTAAGTAGACTACAAGGCCCAATAATCTGATGCTTGTGGAATAAAGCGAAGATGTGACAAGTTCCGCAAGAACATAAGACATCGTGCAGAAAGGCCGTTTGGTCTCCTGTGTTTGTTTCATCATTCCGTCATGGATGAGTTATTACAGTCAGAATGTTGTTCGGGCTTGTAGATCAATGTTTAATCTGACGGAGAGGAAACAGAAGCAGGGTGTTTTGGACGTTAGAGCAGCGGCCTTTCTGAGAGATGAGACGCTTTAGAGAACGTAATTCGCTCAGGTTCTCTGATCCAGTGTTAACGGCACTGAACACATTAAAATAAGGCAGGAACAGGCTCTGGACGCCATCGACTCAGTAAAAGGCTCCTCGCGGGATGTGGAAGACGTGGAGGCCTCCAGAGTTCCTGATGACGACACCTGCCGGAAGTGCTCACACCTGCAGCGTGTAACAATCCGCCCTGGGGTGCTGGAGTTGAATCTGGATGAACTCCGGTTCATTCAGAGCCACGGACGTGATGGACCGGAACATATAGAGTGATAGGACACAGAAAACTGGGTGACAATCAGGAGGAAAAAGGTTTTAAAGACCCAGTGCAGACTATCTCTAAGGCCATCACCGTCAGCAACACCTGGATGCCGTTTCTGGTTGGATGACCTGGACGGGGAAAGACATAGAGGTCTGATCTTTGGCTCTGAGTATGGTCTGTGACTCAGACTGGTAAGGGAAGAACAGATTCCTGGATGGTATGTTGCCCCCCGTGTGCCAGGGTCAGGGACAACTTGGATTAAGTCTTGAACATTTTCCAGTAGGAGCGTGAGCCGACAGGGGTTGGCTCCAGCTCGGTGCCAATGACATCGGTAGGAATAGTGACGAATTCCTGCAATGGAAATTCAGAGATTTAGGTGCTGAGGTGTAGGGCAGGATCTTCGGGGTTCTGACAGCGACTCGTGCCGCGTCCTTATCAGGCCAGTACAGGAAATATGATGCAGATTAACACGTGGCTAATGGTCTGGTGCAGGAGGGAGGCCATACGATTTTTTGGATCATTGATCTCTCTTCCAGGGAACCTGAGACCCATTGATAAAGACGATTTGCACGTGAACTAGAAATGATAATATCCTGCCGAAGGTTAGCTGGCGCTGCATGATTAAGTTTAAACAACATTTGTAGGGAGGTGGGAACGAGCGTGCCAGAACAGTTAGTGGAGAGATTGTACCGACATTTTGATAAGATCTCACACAAAGGCAGGAAGGTACGACTAGTGCTCTGCACTGCGTATACTTCAGTCGCAGAAGTATCGGAGAATAAGTCGATGAACTTTGGGCTAGGATCAAAACCTGGTATCATGGTAACTTAGCCGTTTATGAGACTTGGTTGCAGAAGAGTCTGGTCTGGCATTTCAGTATCCCTGAGTTCCTTTGTTTCAGAGTGATAGAGCGGGATGGACTAAAGCAGGAAAAGTAGCGTTAATAGTCAGCGAAAATGTCACGGCTGACTTCAGTCAGGACAGATGCAGAATTAAACTATTGTGGTTTTATGAGTGAAACTGAAAAAGAGGAAAGGTATGATCACGTTAATGGTGATAGTTTACTACCCACCCAATAGTCAATAGTACCTTGACGGCCAATGCTGAGGAGATATCGCTGTTTATTGCAAACCATTACGGTTGTTAGAGTAGGTGTTTTTAACTTTCCGCACGTTGATTGTTAATTCCACACTTTTAAAGGACTATATGACAATAGACAATAGGTGCAGACGTAGACCATTCGGTCCCGCGTTAGGAGATCGTCCAATGTGTTCAGGATTTTTACTAGCTGCAGAGAGCGTTTGCGATACTTGATATACTATTATGAAATTAATGAGTCGGGGCAAGAGATAAAAGCTTGATCTAACGAACTCGTAACTGGTGATCACAATGCCATTGGTTTCAATGTAAATATGTAAACGAGCTTTTTGCTCGTTGTTGTTCGTGCGTTGAGAATTTTCATTGGAGAAAGGTCAATTTTGACGGTATCAAAAACACTTAACAAGTGTCGATTGGAGACGGACGTTTTCTGGTAAGTGGGACGCGTTCAGAAATGAGCCAAATATCTGTACATGTACTCAATGAATGACCACTCTCCTTCGGCTTGCACTGTTCCAAATCGACATTCTTTTACAAACACTAATACACAAAATTCATGCAAACATACAACAGTTTTATTTGAGAAGCAGCCCAATGGCGTATATTATGGAGCTTGGTCCACACTCCATAATCGGGAAAAATGGAGTTCTATACAATTGATAAATGTTTACAAATATTGAATAAAACATGAATGTTCAAATGAAAACCAGGCTAGAGGCGTTACTGTGTGTGCTAATTATGTTAACAATTATTCCTTATCGCCTACCTAAACACGGGTCTCAGTGTCGACTTATAATCCCATCCTTTGCCAAGATGCTCGCTGATGGGTTGAAGTTCAGAGTGAGAATTCACCATCGGGAACACTAGAAGTGGAGGATAGTACGAAGCTTCGGGAAAGCCCAAACAGAAGATTTTTGGCACAGTGTTTGATGTGACCAGTGCAATTGCTTCTTACTTTGAGTTCCTATTGACATTAATGGATCTGTTGTTGAGAGGATGAACTGCTTCGAATTCCTCGGCATAAAGATCACCGAGGATCTCGAGTCGTCTGTCCACGCCAGCTCTGTGGTGAAAAAGGCACAACAGCGCCTCCTTCACCTGAGACGTTTGAAAAAGTTTGGTCTGGGTTTCCAAGTTTTAAGGTCTTTCCATAGTGGCACGATTGAGAGCATCCTGACTGGCTGCATCACTGCCTGGTATGCACACTGTACTTCGCTCCATGGCAGGACTCTAACATCCAGGCTCATCTGTACATATGGAATTCCCACTATTCCGGACGTAAACAAAGACAGGTGTGTAAATAGGGTTCTAAGGATCATAAGAGACCCGGGTCACGCTAACCACAAACTGTTCCAGCTGCAACCATCCGGGAAACTGTACCACATTTTAAATGCTGCAAACGAATGCTACGGGATGTCTTCCACCAGGCAGGCGGTTTAATTAATGCTGACGCAACTGTATTTCTATGTTATAATGACTATCCTGGCGTACATAAATCTGCTTAGAAATTACAACAATTGCAAGTTGCTCATTTATACGAAGACGTATTCAAAAACGTTTTACCGTCATGAAAATGAATGATGTCACTAATCAAGTCAATTTATTTCAAATAAACAATACAAAATAAAGAGGGAGTTAAAATAAAAGTGGACTTGTAATATTAATCATGGACTATAGCATCTGATGGGATTTGCTTGAGGATAGAGAGGCTGAGATGAGATTGTTCGGTCTTAACCAATGTATCAATGCCCCGGATTGCCAAGGACACTGTGGGACAGGGGAATAGCTATGTTGCTCCATCTTGCAGAACGGAAATCTGGATAAAGCGAGTAACTACAGAGTGTGCGTTAATCGGCAGAGCTATAGAAGTCATAGGATTTTTCAATTGTTCCAACAAAACCACCATTTCCATCGCTAAATGAATGACATTTAACGCAAAAAAGAATAGACCCCAACAGAGTCCCCTGTGAAACACTACCGGACAACGCCTACCAGTCAGAAAACGCTCTAGTTACCCCCCCCCCCCAGTCATCAGCCACTGCTTTGTCCATGCTAGAACCTTCACTGTATTACCATGTAGCTTGTCAAGCAGCCTCATTGTGTGGCACCTTCTCAAAAGCATTCGGAAGATCTCATTTGTCTGGCTTGTTCCCCCTTGAAAGAATTCCATTAGATTTCTCAGGCAAGATTTTCCCTGGATGAAGCCATGTTGACTCCGGCCTAGTTTATCATGTGTCTCCAAGTACACTGAGACATCATCAGTAATAATTAACTCGGACATCTTCCCAACCCCTGTGGTCAAACAAAATGGCTTAGATTTTCCTTTCTTCTGTCTCTCCCTGCTTGAAGAGTGAAGTGAGATTTACAATATTCAAGTCTTCCGGAAACATTGCAGACCGAGTGGTTGTTGCAAGATCATTTATAATACTTCAACCATGTCTTCAGCCAACTCTTTCACAACTATGGCGTGTACAGCGTATGGTCCATCTGATCTACCTTCAGATATTTGAGTTACTCACTAACCTACTTCACACACCTCATACCCATGAAACCTCAAATTTCCAACACACTGCTAGTGTCTTCCACAACGAAGACTGATGCAAAATATTTTTTTAGTTCTTCCGGTATTTGATGGTCCCACATTGCTACATCTCCAGCATCGTTGTTCAGCGATCTGATGTCCAGTCTTGCTATTTTTCTTACTTTTTATATATGAAGAAGAGATTGATGTCCTTACTAATATTATTCGCTATCATACTTTCGTACTCGATCTTTCCCTTCATAATCACTTTCCAGTGCTCCAACCTCCAACTAATCTTGCTCAATAGTTCACCCTCTCTTTTGCTTTTTATTTTCATTTTGAAATCCCGTATTAAGACCAGATAGCCATAAGATATAAGTGAAAGTATTCCATTCGGCCTGTTGAGTCTGCTACACCAGTCAATCATGTGTTGATCCAAATCTTCCAGTCATCCTCACTTCCCTGTCTCTTCACCACATACTCTTTGATGACCTAGTTAATCAAGAACCTATCTATTCTTGAATTAAATACATCGAATGTCCTGGCCTCCGCAGACGCTCGTGGCAACAATTTCCACTGATTTACCACCCTCTGACTAAGCTAATTTGTCCTCATCTCAAATCTAGATGGACGTTCATCAATCCTGAAGTCGTGCCCTCTTGTGCAACCTATGCTTCCCTGGCTTCACCAACTTCCCTGTAATTCCATGGGCTCTTATCTTGTTAAGCAGCCTCACGTATAGCATCTTGTCAAAGGCTTTCTGAAAATCCAAGTACACCACTTCTACTGCATCTCCTTTGACTACCCTGCTTCTAATTTCCCAATAAAATTGCAACAGGTTTGTCAGGCAGGATTTTCCTTTCAGGCTTTAGCCTACCTTGCTATGTGCCTCTAGATACTCGGTAATCTCATCCCTTTCAATCGATTCCAACAACTTTCCAAACACCGATATCAGACTAACTGGTTTCTAGTTTCCGTTCTGCTGCCTCCCACCATTCTTAAATAGGGGAGTAACATTTGCAAGTTGAAATTTTCCAGACTTCCGGTACAATGCCAGAATTCATCAATTCTTGAAAGATCATCGTTAATGCTTCTGCAATCTCTCCAGCTACTCCCTTCAGATCCAGAGGGTGCTTTCCATCAGGTCAGGAGATTTATCCACCCACAGACGAGGAAGCCTCCTGAGCACCTTCTCAGTCGTAATTTTCCCTGCACAAATTTTACTTCCAGGACACTCTTGAATGTCCAGTTTACTGCAGACGTCTTCCATTGTGAAGACTGTTGCAAAATGCGCATTCAGATCCTCTACCGTGGCGTTAGCCATGGTTGTGTCATCATTTCTTTAAAATGATTTTCTTTCTGTTTGAGATGTATATTTCTTGTGCCTTCCAGATTGTTTCCGCGTATTCCAGACATTGCAGTTCAGCTGTCATCCCTGCCAGTTTTTTTTTCTTTTCTTTCTCAATCAGTTCTGGCCAACTCCTCACTCACCCTCTGTAATTCCGACTACTCCACTGATGTACTGATACGTTTGGCTCTAGCTTCTTCTCAAATTTCAGGGGGAATTCGATCATGTTATGATCACTTTCTCCTAAGGATTCTGATAGCTGGAGCTCTCTGAACAATTTTGGTTCATTGTGCATCACCCAGTACAGAAGAGCCGATCCATTGAGCTCAAACACGAGGGGCTCTGATAAGCCATCTAGTAGATATTCTAGAAACTATGTATCCCGTAATGAAGCACCCACCAGATATCCACCAAACTACATGCATATTGAAGTTCTCCATGACAATTGAAACATGGCCTTTCCAGAATGCATCATCCACTTCCCGTTGTAATTTGCAGGCCACCTCATTACTGCTGTTTCGGGGTCTGTACACAATTCCCAGCAGTGTTTTGTTTTTAACCTTGCGGTTCTTTCGCCCTATCACAAATAAAGTAACCTTCTGGTATTCGGCAGATCCACTGCGGGGAATAGTCATCTACGCTGACTATTATCGCTATAATCTTATTGTCCTCGATCGAACCCCGTCCCAAGATCCTTCTGCATATCAATACTCTCCCAGCCTTTCTCATTGTTGTGTTTGTACTTCATCTCTCAAAGGTTAAGGTTTCGTATTTGAGCAGCTTAAATGTTATCTATCATTTCTTCGCCAATATGTTCTGTTGAGTCTATAATATTTCATTATTAGAGTGTATTGTAAATATGTAGTTTTATTATACTTTATTTCTCATTTACACAGTAGATTAAGTGTATTTTAAAGTAATTGGCTTTGGATTTTTTTCCCGTGATTAGACCATCAACAGCAGCCATTCTAGTACTTAGCGCATGCCTTCATATTCCTAACAAAACAGCATCTTTTTTTTGTACTTGTTCCTGTTTCATTAACTTAATCAACTTCGACCATGCGAAAAATTCTAACGGAGCAAAATTAGGTCATTTGGCTCACCGATTCTGTTCCGTGTTTAGATCATGCATGATCTATTTTCCCTCTCAGCCTCGATCTTCTGCCTTCTCCCCGTAAATCTCTGCCTTAAGTACGCAGAGCGAATTGACCTCCACAGCTTATTGAGGCAATGAATTCCACAGATTGACCATCCTCTTGTTAAAGATATTGCTCCTTATCTTCGTTCTAAAAGGACGCCCTCATTTCTGATGCTTTGCACTCTGGTTCTAAACTCCTCCATGGTCAGCAGTAAGCTAAGTGGATGTACAGTACAGGGCTGGGGGTGGTCTCAATAAGAATGACTGCGAAAACCTCCCTTCCGTACACCGTTCCGAACTGTCCAGTCGATCGTTGACCCAAACGCTGAAAGGGCCCAGCTGATTTGTATTCACTGAATATTCTGACTGGGGGTGAGTGCCCTTTCTCAGTCTACCACGCCATCGCAGTCTTGTCACCGGATATCTGCTGTAACTTGGATCGCTCCCCTTCTACTTTCCACAATATGTTTTAATTTCTACTCTACGCTCTACAACTGGTCATCAGCCTTCAATATAGAAAGCCGTTACCAATATACTTTAGCATGCTATTCACGGCTTTCTGTCAAGCTCTCGGAGTATTCAGCATATATGAGGAGGAATAGAGTCGACGTTTGAGACTACAGGAAGGATGTGGAAACCATTGAAAGGGTGCAGAGGAGATTTACAAGCATTTTCCCTCGATTTGGGACATGCCTTATGAAATCAGATTGCGTGAATTCGGCCAGTTCCCTTTGGAGTGACGGAGGATGAGAGGTGACCTGATAGGAGTATAAGATGATGAGAGGCATTGATCGTGTGTATAGTCAGAGGTTCCCCACTCCCACCCCAGGTCTGAAATGGTTGCCACAAGAGGACACAGGTTTTAAGTGCTGGGGAATAGGTACAGTGGAGTTGTCAGCTGTAAGTTTTTTACACAGAGGGTGGAGAGTGTGAGGAATGAGTTGCCGGCAACGGTGGTGGAGGCGGATATTCTAGAGTCTTTAAAATAAAAAACTTTTAGATAGGTACATGGAGCTTAGAGTAGGGACATGTTAGCCAAAACCTTGTGGGCGACAGAGCTATATTGTGCTGTGGGTTTTCAATGTTTCTATGAGACACATCCATCACAGAATTAGCACTGACCCTTCGGGGCTTGGGTCAAAGCCTGGTGTCATGATATGGATCTGTGAGTGCGAACATATTTCGGGGTTATCGTTGATCTGGTGTGTCTAACCATTTGGAGGTGAAAGTTGCATCATTTATAGATACGCCAATAATAACTTTAACTTGAATTTTGATCCCTGTTATTGTGTTTTGCAACTCTGCAGAGTCCGCACTTTCCCCGAGAAAGGAATCAATATATAACCATATAACCATATAACAATCACAGCACGGAAACAGGCCATCTTGGCCCTCCTAGTCCGTGCCGAACCCTTAATCTCACCTAGTCCCACCTACCCGCACTCAGCCCATAACCCTCCACTCCTTTCCTGTCCATATACCTATTTTACCTTAAATGACACAACTGAACTGTCCTCTACTACTTCTACAGGAAACTCATTCCACACAGCTATCACTCTGAGTAAAGAAATACCCCCTCGTGTATTCCTTACACTTCTGCCCCCTAACTCTCAACTCATGTCCTCTAGTTTGAATCTCCCCTACTCTCAATGGAAACAGCCTGTTCACGTCAACTCTATCTATCCCTCTCAAAATTTTAAATACCTCGATCAAATCCCCCCTCAACCTTCTACGCTCCAATGAATAGAGACCTAACTTGTTCAACATTTCTCTGTAACTTAATTGCTGAAACCCAGGTAACATCCTAGTAAATCGTCTCTGCACTCTCTCTAATTTATTGATATCATTCCTATAATTCGGTGACCAGAACTGCACACAATATTCCAAATTTGGCCTTACCAATGCCTTGTACAACTTTAGCATTACATCCCAACTTCTGTACTCAATGCTTTGATTTATAAAGGCCAGCGTTCCAAAACGCAATAAGGGTAAACACACCAGGAAGCGTTTTTTTAAAGCATTTGTCGTCAAATATGCATCATAATTTCGAGATGCTAAACGATTTAAGGGTCTGTATGCCAAACAGGGTACGCCCGAGATTTGGGGTGTGCACAGATTTACGTTTCTCTCGTAGTATATTTTGGTGGACTGGAATTAGGTGTGCGCACAGATTCGGGCGTATCGCCGGGTTTAAGGCAGCGCACGGATTTCAGCGAGTCTGTCGATCTGCGGGTATGATAAATCCCAAAACTCATTGAAGTTTGAGCTTTGCTCTTGCTATTCTTTAAAATGGAGACACCAATTTTTCTAACTGTTCTTGCTCTGGGATAATCTAATGTGCAAGTGGCGGGCCAGCAGATTTCGGCTTGTGCACAGATATCGGGATGTGCAGAGATTAGGCGGTGCCTCGGCGAATATGGGGTTGCTCGTGAACTTGGGGATGTGCTCAGATTTGCGTCTGCCGGCGAATATGCCGACTGGTGTCCGTGTATTAGGAGGCGCACACTACTTTCTGCATTGCATGTGTACTGTGTGGAGTACATGGATTTGGGGCAGAGGACATGATATCTGGCTGCGTGTGGATTTGGCAATGTACGCAGATTTCAGGGTGTTGTGGTGAAAATGGGTTCAAACGTAAAGAATATAACGGCTATTTTGGAGCTGTGACAATCTCAAGCATGTTTCATTTGTAGATACCTTCATAATAAATGCATTTGAATGATAAACTCTATTTTCACTGTACATTTTCATGTGGATCCAGCTATTTTCTGATCTGTTTGAAAGATTTGAAATGGTATAATCAATTATGCATGTGGTGAGTTTGATGCTGTGTAAAGATTTCTGGGCACACAGATGTGTGAGTGTGTGCGGGATTGGGCACAGATTTAGGGGTGTATGGATGCACATGGATTTGTTGATGTCGGCAGATTTGGGCGTGTGACTGATTTCAATTTTTTTTTCATTTTGTTCTTGCAACTTTTTCAGGTGGAGGCGATTACTTGATGAGCTGTTTAAATATATTTTCGCTGGTATAATCATATGTGCATATGAGGGTTTGAGCAGGGAAGCATGCTGATTTAGGGTGTATCGTCGAATAGGTGACTGCGCACGATCTTGCAGACTGTCCGTGCATTTGGGTACGTGACGAAACTCAAGATTGTCTCATTTATACGAGGGCTGATTGATATGTTCGTGGCCTGAGTTAGAAGCAGATGAATTGTACAGCTCTCGTTACGTGCAGGTCAACTCTTTGAGTGATTATGCACAACGTTTGTAGTTAATAATTCATCTCCTATCATTAATGGGATTCCTAGCACACAAAAAGTTAAGATCAAATGATGTATTGATCTTACACAAGGATATCAGTAAACACTAGCTGTTGGGGAAGAACGCTCGCTGTGTTTTATCATTGTCATTACATCAGACTGTGGTTGCACTCCGAGCAGAACGGGGAAAGGGAGTGTTTATTGCACGGAGCTACACATCCGTAAAATTAATTTGTTGAAATTACACCGAAGAAATTCATGATTTATACGCTCAAATCTAAATCTGATCACTGTCCAGTTGATCAGCAGATGAAAAAGAAAATCACATGTGCAGCCTGTATTCAGTGGCTGGTCGTAATGGTGACAACCGAATAATCTAATACTATCTTTACTTCGACACCTACTGTAGAAAAACTGTGCTTGCCTGATGTTTTGTCTGACGAAGAAATCTGTTTTATTGTAACCTGTTAATGAAACCGTCTCCAGGTTTGAACACATTTCTGTCAAATGTTCAATGTGAATCAACATGTCCTCTCTGCTGTTTCTACATTTCTAAGCTTTAAGAGAAGCTCATTGGAAACCACAGCAGAGATTAATAAGAAGAGACGTGCTTCTTAGTTCTCGTTCGCCCTTTGAAGTCTTACAAATATGCCATGTTATTATTCAGGGGGAAAGGAAAATAACATCCGTTTCCAAAGATTGGCAAATAATATATGAAGGTGGATACTGTTCAAAAACACGAAACATTCCAAGAAGGCACATAAAGGGGGAAAAGGCATAGTAAAATAATCTGAATAACCGATTAGGAGCACTGGTGGCTGCTGGTTTTTGTGAGAGCTTCAATCGAGGACAAATTGTACAAACGTAGAGTATCACCAATAAATACGAAGTCACTTCACAAAAAGGTGATGATGCCCCTGGATTAAAGCGTTTTCTATCATATCGACTGTTTACATCCAGCGGGAAAGCAACAGCTGCCGTACAGTGGTAAAGTCTATATGACTGCGGCCTGGCCTCTTGTGTGGGACACGGGTACGGGTATGGACAGTAAGAGGACCATTTTTCCTTGTTTCTTTCTGATTTAACAGCATGAGGCAGAGTGCACATGTCGAATATTATTAAGCTACTACTATATCAGGATGACATGAGAAATACTAATCAGCCACTTGTGAAGGCACAAGTGCAAAGACTGCGTGCGAAGAGTACTTATCGACCACTCGGAGATACGATCTACATTGTGCCGGACGGAACCCTGTTGCCGACAGATAATTCCATCATTCTTTGTCTCTCATTCTGCCTTTCCCTCTCTCACCTCCTGCCTTCCTCTCCTCCGCATGTCTGACGTTCTTGCCTCGTCTCTACTCCCGGCTACCAAGATAACTCCTTTTTCGAGAAAGGCTGATAGTCTTTCTCTCTTATAAAATTGACATATCCTGAGCTAATGCCGCTGTTTCAGAACCGCTGTTTGCATTTCTCATTTTACACACATCACGAAAGAATCAAATGTGATTTTTGACTAATTTACCTCATTCCTTTCACGGGATTTTAAAAGTAAATGCATACATTTGTTTATTATTTAAGGACCATTTTTCCACTTTATATTCAGTTAAGTCGACCGAAATCTTTTTAGTTATTTTTTAATTAATTTGGTAATTCCGATATATGTAATAGACGTATAGCAGCTACTCGGTAAACCAAGGGTTAACTCTTTCTGTCATTTCATGGAAAATAAATAACATCTTTTCAAGTTATACGGTTGACGTCACCGGAGGGTTTCTCTCTCTTATTAATAAGAGTCCCTTTCTCTCAGTTCCCCACTTTCAGTGGGAGCAGCCTCTCCTGCCTGGGACAGAGATCCGGAGCTGCACAACGAGGGAAAGTAACGACAGACTAGCTCGTTCTGTCATGGATCAGAATTCTGGAAGGACAGCTTGGAATATAACAGGAAATGGGAAAAATATCTTCTGGATGGTTCCATATGTTTTTGCAGATGATGAACGGATAACGGCAGATGTTCGAGTCACGAATGCTTTAATCGCCATTCAGGTGATTTTCTACCCAGTCCTCGCTATCATTGCTCTTCCCGGTGAGTCCCTTCTAAAGATAATTTATAAAACAACAGTTAACCACACATTTTCCTTCTGACGTGTATCTCTCATAATAATAATTAATGCTGCTGGCACGCATCCCAATTGATAATTAAGCAAATCTTTGATGCCTGCGCTTTGATAACTTACTGAATCCAGGACTCCTGTCTCAGGAAATACGTGCTGACAGTTGCGATGATCCAGAGCAGGTTTACCACAACAGTATATCTTATTATCTGTCTCCTCGTAGGAAAGAAACCTCATCGTGAACACTCCTCCTCCATTTCTCCCTGGTCGTTTGAACCAACATCGGTCGGAATACTAACTGAATAAAATCGTTTATAACTTTCCAGCTTTCATGTCAGCCTGCGTTTCCACTGAAGCAAAGGAAGCATTCTCTCCGCGAATGTAATCAGGAGTTCCCTCTTCTACATCTGACCATCTTCCTCCCCAGTGTGTTCTTAAAACTACATTTTCTATTTGGGATCCTAAAAATTATAAAATGCGAAGATCATTACTGTATACTTTCACACCAGTTGCATTTGACGGTTTTTAAAGCCCAAGTAACAGATGATAGACCACTGGAATTTCTTGAAATATTGATGATGACGTATTGTTATGGTGACAAATCAACTCCATTGTTGCGGAGAAAGGAAAGCGTAACTGAGACTGTAACTCGCGGAATAATTTGAAGGAAATGTTCAGTTCCAAAAGGTCAGGACACTGGAAGTTAGGTGCAATCATTGGGTATTGGGTTGCTACTCCATTTGCCAATGCCGGTGACCTGGGTGACGCGCAGCGACGGGAACCTGCTTTTTATCTAATGGGACACTTAGTTCACGACAGTTGAGATGCCGCAGATTTATTGCGCCATTCAGTGCTTTTGCCTCAAGAAGTACGAAATCCACCAATCGTCAGACATGGTTACCTGAAATCTCCGCTCTCTGTTTATTTACTGATAGTCGGCCCAACAGACGGCATTGAGGGCACAGAGATTTATCTGAAATCTCTGCTCTCTGTTTCTTTACTTATATTCGGTCCAACAGACGGCATTGAGGGCACACAGATTTGCAAAACTGTTTAATTTTAATTGAATGGTAGTCGCTACGATTCTATTATTCTGTCAGGTCCCTACTGTTCTGATATTGTCACTTACTGAAAACTGGATTACTTGCTTGAAGAAATCGCTTCCTGATGTGTTTACCCTGATTGATTCCTTTCTTCACACTCTCACACTGCAGCACAGACTGACAGATACAGAATGAAACCAACACTCTCACACTGTAACAGAGACTGACAGATACACAATGAAACGCACATTCTCACACTGTAACAGTGACGGACGGATACAGAATGAAACCCACACTCTCACACTGTAACAGAGACTGACAGACACATATAGAATGAAACCCACACTCTCACACTGTAGCAGAGACGGGCAGATACAGAATGAAACCCACACTCTCACACTGTAACAGAGACTGACAGACACATACAGAATGAAACCCACACTCTCACACTGTAACAGAGACTGACTGACACATACAGAACGAAACCCACACTCTCACACTGTAATAGAGACTGACAGATACGGAATGAAAACAACACTCTCACACTGTAACAGAGACTGACACATACACAATGAAACCCACATTCTCACACTGTAACAGTGACGGACGGATACATAATGAAACCCACACTCTCACACTGTAACAGAGACTGACAGACACATACAGAATGAAACCCACACTCTCACACTGTAGCGGAGACTGATGGATACAGAATGAAACCCACACTCTCACACTGTAGCAGAGACTGAAAGATACACAATTAACCCTACACTCTCTCATCGTACCTGAAACTGACAGATAAGGAAAGATACCCACACTGTCGCACTGTAACAGTAACTGACAGGTACAGAATGAAACCCACACTCTCACACTGTAGCAGAGACTGACAGACACATACACAATGAAACCCATACTCTCACACTGTAGCGGAGACTGATGGATACAGAATGAAACCCACACTCTCACACTGTAGCAGAGACTGACAGATACAGAATGAAACCCACACTCTCACAGAGACTGACAGACATATACAGAATGAAATAAACACTCTCACACTGTAGCAGAGACTGACATATACACAATGAAACCCACACTCTCACACTGTAGCAGAGACTGACGAATACAGAATGAAACCCACACTCTCACACTGTAACGGAGACTGACAGATACAGAATGAAACCCTCATTTTCACGCTGTGCAAAGACTGGTATGCATAGAAGAAAATTTATACATTCACATTTAACCAGAGATTGACACCTGAGGAATCCCATACTCTCACTCTGTACCAAGGACTGATATCCAGAAAATGAAGCTCACACTGCCACATTTCTTCGAAAGCTGATGGGTACAGAAAATGTTAACATATTGTTGAAAGAAGAGTACAGTTTGTAACTGCACGCCAATGATACAGATTGCAGAAGAATTCCACACAGAAAGGTAGAGCGTCAGTGTTGCACATTTAGTTACAAATGAAATGAAATAAGTTGAAAGAGGTGATATAGAATCGTGAGTCCTTGAGTCATTGTGGATAGAGCTACTGAACTGTAAGGGTAAAATACATTGATATGAGTTATACACCGAACCCCAAACAAAAGTAGGGATGTTGTGCACAAATTATAGCGGTAGATAGAAAATGAATGCCAAAAGGGTAGTACAACAATCGTCATAAGGGACTTAAATATTCAGCAAGAGTGAGAAAATCATGTTGGTGCTGGATTTCAAGCTGCAGGATTTCTTGAATACATACCTGATTGATGTTAGAGCAGCTCAAGGTTTAGTCACTATGGGATCAGCTATTCTGAATTAGCTGCTGTAAAATGAGCCGGAATTGGTTACAGGGCTTAGTAAAAGTACGCTTTGGTGAAGATGATCTTAATATGATGGAATGCACTCTGAAGCCTAATAAAAGGGATCTGATGTGGGATGCATTAGACTTACTGTGGTCTAAAGGGAATTACAGAGTCTTGAGGGAGACATTGGCCAGAACTGACTAGAAAAGAACATTGGCAGATATAACTCACAGTAAGAATGACAATGATTTTCGGAAAGAATTTAGAAGACACGGGCTATATACATCCCAAAGAGGAGATGTGTTCTAAAGTATAGAAGATACAATCGTGGCGAACAAGAGAAGTCAGAGCCAACATAATAGCCAAAGCGAAAGCTTACAATAGTGTTTAATTAGTGGGAATTTAGATGATTCGGAAGTTTTTAAGTGCCCACAGATGCAACTATAAAATGCCATTAAGAAGTTAAAATAGGAATACAAAATCATGCTAGCCAATACTATTAAATAAACCACTAAACGTTTATTCAGATAGATAAACTGTTAGAGATACATGAGAATGTATAATGGACGGATGAAGAGCGATGCTCGAGAGGTAGTAATATCAGAGTAATGAAATAGCTGACGGACTTTATAAATATTCTCCATCAGTTTTCATTGTGACACTGGCAGTATGTTGGTAGTTCCAGGTAAGTGAGGCCATAAGGTGAAACCAACTTTATACAAAATAATGCCAAAATCAGAGTTACTTAGTGGATAATGGTCTGCATACATACGAATACATTTCCTGCCTGATTACAAATACTTCAATGCAACCAGAACCGGGAAAAAAAAACAAGTCGTTCAGTCGTCACTTTATCCTAGTGGCGCATTAGCTCGTACATGGAGTTTTTAAAGTTGCGGATATTCTGAAGTGTTATTGAAAAGGAGAAAATTATGTAAATTATTGGAAAGGCCATTTGGTGCACGATGTTTTGTCGACGTTGACACCAATTTATGCTGGGTGATGAACATCATTTGTAACAATGATGAGCTAGGCACAGACAGATTCTGTACGTATTGTATCAATTAAAACACGTTAATTTATACATCCAAAAACCTATGTGTACGCCTGCTAATTGTCCCCGAAACATCCATTCCCAACATACAATGAACAGCGAAAGAAAAGAAAACGTTGGAAAGGAGTCTACGCTAGTCAGGAGTTCTTCCTTGTTATGATCTTGTGTCGCGTCCCTTTATACTCATGTAAAAGGCTTCACCATGATGTTCTGAGCTTTGATGTCTGCTATCTCCCTTCCCTCATCATCGCCTGTCCAGCCACTCGTATCCAGTCAATGACATCACAGGACCAGCAACTAGGAAAATTGTTCCGCCACGCATATTGTGTGCAAACTGTGAAGTTGTTGAATATTACCTCTCCGAGGAATAATGACCATGAGACGTAAATTAGAAGATCACGCAGGAGCGTTCAGTTGAATTTCCTTGAATAATTTTCATTGAATAGTGTAGCCCCAGAGGCACCGATATGTAAATGTACTGGAAAACCGAAAACCTTTGTTCCGTTTGTGCGTTTTCGGCATTGTTTTCACTCGGATCAGTCTGTAGCTCGCTTTGACTTCAGCTCGACAAATCTCAAGCGTACGTATTGTCACTCATCAGACAAACAGCGAAATGGAGAGCAAAACGATTATTACTCGAATCCGAGGCGGCATCTTTGAAAACACAATAAATATCAATATCAACACAATACTATATAATACAACGTATTACTAATTACTAATTAATCACTAATTAATGCGCTGGTAAATGCATGAGATTGGCTGACACAGATAGACTGACGGCATGTATTTGAAAGGGCGCTGTTTGCAAGAGTATCTGAACATGAGAAGAATCTGACAGGAAATGCTGAAGTGACAAAGTCAATGACTCCTAAAATGTGTCTGACTCTCAGGGCGCTGTGCAGCACAATTGTGAAAATTGTTTGCATCAGACTTAAACCATTATCGAACCAATAATGTCCCTGCCATTAGGAGTCAGGGAGAGTGAGTGGGATAGAAACTTCTGAGTATCTGGGCAGGAAATCTCAGAGCTGGTATCACATCTTGCTTTCATAAGCAATTATTGAGAGAGATTGAAACATATTCGCTTCCCTGGAGGAGTTAATATCGCGAACATGCATCGACCGTCCACAAAACAAGCTTAATTGAGCTTAAAAGAGATGCGGGAAGTTTTGAGAAATGCTACAGATCAAACGAACAACAGATCTTTTCCTTAGAATGCTTCAATCATGAAGCGAATCTCTACTGGATCCAAGTTTCCGGTGTATCTCCCTATTTCTGCGGTACACAGGTGTCCGAAAGTTCAACATCTAAAGAGCAGTGATTAGAACTTGCGTGGAATTTCATAGTTTGTTTGGAATCTGTCAGCGGAGCGCATCCTCTCTTTGGCTAATACAATGTACCAATTACAAATCTACGCAGACACTATCCACTACAAATGACAAGCGTTTCTATTCAGACTGTAAAGTTTGTTTCGGATGAAGATGACAATTGTAAAATGACAGATAATACTAGTAATGCTCGGCCAGTGGAGCTGAGATGATCCACATCAGCTATTGGTCAACACCGTGCAGAATTCCTGAGTATCTGTCTCTGCGAGTAGTTTAACTTGCGGCGTATTATGATATTACATCAGACCTATATATTAGACATGCAGTATCTCAGATGCGATGCCATATCACCACCCCCATCCGTCTCCCTCAGAGCACCCAGTCGAGAATAACTGGTCCCATACATATTGAAAACCACTGAAACTATCGTAATATTGACCTATTGACGTGAATTGCTGTAATTTGTGAACGACATCTTTGCTGCCGTATGGAGACCTTTAGAAAACCCCTATCACAGGCTTTCTAGCCTTGCAGTTCCTTAGTTGGACCAATAACGATGCTATGTCACCTCTTCAGCCATATAACCATCTAACAATTACAGCACGGAAACAGGCCATCTCGGCCCGTCTAGACCGTGCCAACGCGTACACATTCCTAGTCCCACTGGCCCTCACTCAGCCCATAACCCTCCATTCCTTTCCTGTCCGAATACCTATCCAATTTCATCTTAAATGACATTACCGAAACTGCTACCACTTCTACTGGAAGCTCATTCTAGCTATTTTATTTGGCTTTTTACCACCACAACATCTGCAGACTATTTGCCTGTCTTTTTTTATATACTGAGTATCCTTGCATATTAATCCTACATCTATTACCTTCTTTCAGACATGATTCAGTTATGCCCACAACGTCGAATTTGTAATTGGAAACTGTGCTACAACTCTTTCTGTTCCGTTCTGCAGCGTGCATTCAAATGTAACATTGACCCTTTGGAATGCATTTTCTATTCCCTGTTCTAATTTATAGACCACGTCCTTAATCCCATCGTCATCACACTTTGCAATGTTCACATTCTTTTAGATCGCAGCTCATCCCATTTACTAACAGTTTGCCCCATCATCAGCTGTCCTTGCTTGCAGTCTCACGATACACGGTTCCTGCTCGTAAATTCTCCCGAACATCTATCACAACCCTGCATGCAAGGATATTGTTGGGCCTTGGGTTCAGGTCGAAATCATCCCTTTTGTAAAGGTAGTACTTTCCCCAGAAGAGATCCCAAGTGATCTAGAAATCTGATCTCCTCCCCTTTGCGCCAGTTTCTCGCTCACGCAGTTTTCCGCGAAACCATCCTGGTCTTTTCCTCACTGGCGATTGCATGAGTACCAACTCAGAGATTTATTAGCCCAGAGATCCTGCTTCGCAACATTTCACCTCGCCAGCTAAAATAGCTCATAATGACCTCATCACTTCCATAGATATGTGATTGGTTCCAATATTTGCTATTTGAAATCTGGCTGCTCAAACTCCCCCATTGGAATGCCGTATTCCCGATCGGATGTATACATGTCACTCGCACCTGGGAGGCAACATACCGTCCGGGTGTCTCCATCGAGCGCGCAGAATTTACGTCCCTCTTCTACTAACACGAGGAAATCTGCAGATGCTGGAAATACAAACAACAACACACACAAAATGCTGGTGGAACACATGGAAACTCTTAACACCACTGCAGTCCTCGTCAACTTCGTTATTTTTTTCTTAGCCACAGTCCCAGACTTAGAGCCAGAGACACGGTGACTGCGCCTTCCCCACCCGCGGCAGTTCATCCCCCTCAATAGTAATCAGTGGCAGTCTTATTAGTGAGGGGAGCGGCCTATTTCCCTTCCTTAAACTTATACTGACAGATACCTGCCCCCGACAACAGAAGGATGAGTTTGCACCTCTATTTCACCCTCACAGTCTTCTGCATGAGCTGGAGGTCTTCCAAGGGCAGCTCCAGCTCCTTAACACGTTCTCTAAGGAACAGCACTTTGGTGGAAAATGGAGTTTTCGTGACGCAGCCGCTCTCCTAGATTTCTGACATAGCAAACATACAACAAATACTGCCCCGGAGCCATTTTCACTGCGCTATCTTCACCCCAATAGTCGAGGAGGAAAATTAGTAAATACTCTGATATAGGAACACTGATATAGTCTTTGCTCATAATTAATCCAAAATAATTTTGGTATCAGGGCCGTTAACACTGTCAGAAGTAAATGGGACTCGGCCATTAGTGCTAATCTGGCAGCAGCATCAGAAAGACAATAAACACTGAATCCGTGAGCCAATCAAAATGAACCCAACAAACTTTAACAGGAGGCCGCATGACAAGAGCGAGTCTCTCGAGGCTAAATCTAAATAACTGTGATCACTCCTGTTACAGATCATTTAGCCAATACGAGTGCTCCGGAAGCCTCGAAGACTGACATACTCCAGTCTGAAGAACCCATTACAATAGGATCATGCACATCTCTGGAGAGAGCGAGTGTGTGTGTAGTGTATTTGGACACCGGGAGAACTTTCTTTAGTTCCACATTACAGATCAGCATCTAAAATTTGAATGCATGGGATTGAGGACCAGCTGCAGAAGAGCATCTCGGTACACGCAACACGTCAAACCTGGAAGTGGATGCGCTACAGCAGCAGACGACCAGGAATATTCACACAGTTTCGAATTCATTAGGTATAGGTCGTACCCAATAAAGTCGTGACTATCTAACGTTGGAACACAGCGAGGGTTATAGAAGAAATTGCACGAAGAATTGCTCACCGTTAACCATCGGTGACGGACCGGGACGCTGGAGACTCAGAAATGATTTGCTTCGTATAAGACGGAATCAGACAGAGAAAAAAACGGAGCTATAATTCAGTAAACATTTTTTTTACAGTTTCTGATTCTGAAGAATTAAAAAAAGCATGGATTGACCAAGATGGCGTTTGATTAGAGATTGTCCGCACAGTTTTCTTTTTTAACGGATCGTATTCCCTGTCTTAGGGAATGATGATATTTTTTGTCAATGTGATCAGGAATGAATTTGAGGCAAAGCGGTGCAAGTGGTTTAATCGGAGATCGAAAAGGCCTCTGATGAAGTTCCATATGTAAGCAAGTGTGAAAGGATAGTTCGCACGAGATCCTGAAGGAAATGACTAACAGCATCCGTAATTGATGATGCAGATCGCCACATAAGAAGGATTCTTTCAGCACCAGAGGCCTGCGACGTTTTTGGCTGGTTGTTGTTACTAATTTAAATGTAATCTGGGCAGAAAGAGTAGGTTAGGTTAAGTTCCCTGGCAAGAGCTTGGACACTGCAAAACAACAGCCGTCAGAGAGATGGAGTTGCTTTTTCTTAAGGATGTTAGTGAATGCCAGACTAAACTTTCTGAATCGGTGGGCGTAATATGAGTACGTATTTTACATGGTCTTTAACGATGAAAACAGTGACATCTCAGGAAGATTACGCAAATACTGATCATGGAAATATCACCATGTTGTGTTTCGAAGCCATCTGCTACCTGCTATTGAGCAATGGCAAACTGTTTTACCAATTCAGGGCACATCAGCGGAGAGAAACAAGATAGTGATTTTTTTCCAATATATACCATCCTCAAATTGTCAGAAACCGCAAGCAATCCAAAGATGAATTATCAATCATTTCCCGAGGCTACATCCTAATAATTACGCTTGCATTTGAAGTACAGTTGTTCGGAGTTGGTGCATATTGTCAGAAAAATCAAGATGTTGTACAAACGTTACTGTTGACTGGCCACCATATCGATCATTTCAGAACAATAGTACTGTCAGGTAATGGAGGCCAGCACACCTGTGCAAAAGATAAGGCTCTGGCAACTGCAACACCCTTCACCTAGAAGTGCCGAGTAGATAATCCAACTCGGCCTCCTCCAGGGGCCCCCAACTTCCCAGTTGTCAGCAGGCAGCCAATCCGATTAAGTCCACGTGATATCAAGATACGACCGAACGCACTGGACACTGTAAAATACTAGTAGCTCAGAAGAAATAAAAAAAACGGCAAGAGTCCTATATACTTGTGCTCCAGAACTTGCCGCACCATATGTTTCCAGTGCAGGTACGACACCGGCATCTACCTGGCAATGTGGAAAGTTGCCCAAGTGTGTCCTGTGCACATGAAACATGAGTCGTCCAACCCAGCCAATTACCGCACTATCGGCAGACTCTCAATCATCAGTAAAAAATGAGCAGGTCATCTACAGTGCCATTATGCAACACATATTCTGCAATAACCTGCCTACGGATGCCCAGTGTGGGTCCCGCCATGGCCAATCAGATCCTGACCTCATCACTTCCTTGCTCCAAATACCGACCAAAGAGCTAAATACCAGAAGTGAGGCGGGAGTGAAAGCCTTGGACAACGTATCAGCATTCGACTGAGAATCGCATCAAGGTGCGTTAGCTAAAATAGACACACTGTGAATGAGAGTTTAATATAATCAGACGTTGGAAATACACGTGACACAGAGGAAGATGGTTGTGCTGTTTGGAGGTCGACCATCTTATTCTCAGTATATCACTACAGGACTTTCACGGGTGAAGTATCCGCACCAATCGTGACTCCTCGGACAGTGAAGCAGTTCATACCCAAATGCAGCAGAACCCAGTCAGCCAATGACTATCTCTGACAAGAGAAGATCTGACCATCGTCCTTTTACATTAAGTGATATTCCCCACTATCAACATCCTGTGGATTACCATTGACAGGAAGACGAACTGGTCTGGTCATATTAACACCGTGGCTACAAGATCAGGTCAGAGGCTAGGAGTTCTGTGTCGTGTAACTCAACTCTTCACTCTCGAAAGCCTGTCCAACATCTGGAATGCTCAGGTCAAGAGTGTAGTTGAACACTGGCCACTCGGTGGGATAGGTGCAAATCCGTCAACACTTAAGAAGCTAGACATCATTCAGAACAAAGCAGCCCACTTGACTGGTACCCTTCCACCGGGATCCATTCCTTCCTCAGCCGTTATATGGTTCATTGCGTTTCCCTTCGCCGCAATCACACTCTCTAGATGGCTGATGCAGCAAACGGATCTCACCGCGTTGGCAGATTCACCTAAAACTTGCAATAAATCGTTGTGTTTGTTTTGTCCTGCTGTAAGCGCACGGCCACTCATCCAGCACCTGAGAGTTCTGCTTCGCCCAAGTCAGCTATTACTCTTCCACCTCGGTGCGGGCTTCACTCCTGAGGACAATCTCAGCTTTGAATAGCTGTGACTTTCTACATTGCTATTCAGTCGCCAGGAATGTAAGGGATGATTACAACTCAAAATTATCACTCCTCTCTGGAGGACTCATTGAATATCTCACATCAGACTACTTCATCCCTTTGTTCCGCAGAAATGAAAGGAACCCTTCTTTGAATTCTCCACTCTTTGCTACGGGAAACTCGGTTTCCGATTCAGTACGCTCGGCCACACTCCCTTCTTCCCGGAAAGTATGAGCAGCCAACGGCGCCCATCACTCCCCTACTCTCCCGGAGTATGATACCAGGCAGTTCAACTGCGATTATGGCAGTTCTAGTCTGATTTAAAACGAAGTCTTTGTCCAGCAATTTGTCATACCTCCGCTCCGTCATCGTACCTGCTCTAACTGCTTCAATGGAACCGAAAGATCGCTTTAACAATCCTTCGAAAACCCGAATCCCTATCACTCGAAGTATACATGCATTCGACGCCGGTAACCCCATGGATTCGCACCAGTGCTCAAAATCTGCAGCATCCAAAAGCACATGTCTTAATCAATTTACCGGTCAAAAGTTTAACACAGGCTTAAACACACTAAGTACTTGATCAATAGGCATGTCAATCAAAAAGCGTCGAAGTAAATCGATCCGGGACAAGTCCCCAAAATGAAACCCTCTGATTTCCTTGTCTGCGCAATTTCTTTGGAGGACACTTTCCCGTCCCGAAAATCTGTTGAGTTTGCCACAGCTCTCCGACCTCAAATCTCGCTTTGTCTGAATGCTGTGCAATTTGCTACCTGCGAAAATGCGGAGACAGATTTAGATGTTAGTGGAAGGCGAGGTGGAACAAGAAGGTGATACATGAAACTCGGATGGGAGCAAGGATGAGATAATGAGCTGAGAAGGTGATTGCAGGAATTGATACAGGTTAGTGAAAGCTAATTTATTAGAAGAGGACGGAAGAATGCAAATGCTGAAGAGGACCTGAGGGAAGTGAGAGGCAGGTGTAAGTGAGAGGCATTTAGAGAGGGAAATGGTGAAGTGTTGGACCATAACCGGAACTTCGAGAAATCGTTGTTTATGCAATCAGATTGGAGTTACCCAGGTACGTTGTAAGGTGTTGCTCCACCAAAATGCACACGCTTTCCTTGCCGGGAACCCCATGGATTCGCACCAGTGCTCAGAATCTGCAGCATCCATGAGCACATATCTTAATCAATCTACCGGTCAAATATTTAACACAGGCTTAAACACACAAACCACTTGATCAATGGGCATGTCAATCACAAAGCGCAGAAGTAAATCGATCCGGGACAAGCCCCAGAAATGAAACCCTCTGGTTTCCTTGTCTGCGGAATTTCTGTGGAGGACATTCTCAAGTCCCGACAACATCGTGAGTTTATGACAGCTCTCCTCCCCCAAAACTTGCTTTGTATGAATGTTGTGTAATTTACTGCCGGGAAAAGATGCAGAGACAGATTTAGAAGCTGGTGGATGGCGAGGAGGAACCAGAAGGTGTAGTTTCAGACGTATAATTCTCCGTAACTTCCGCCACCTCCTAGGCGATCCCATTACCAAGCACATTTTTTCCTCCCCCCCCCCCCTTTCTGCTTTCCGCAGGGATCGCTCCCTACTCGACTGCCTTGTCCATTCGTCCCCCAAATCCCTTCCTACCGATCTCCCTCCTGATAATTATCCTTAAGCGGAGCAAATGCTACACTTGCTCTTACACTTCCTCCCTCACCATCATTCAGGGCTCCAGACAGCCCTATCAGGTGAGGCGACACTTCACAGGTGAGTCGGCCGGTGTGGTATACTGCGTCCGGTGCTCCCGGTGTGGCCTTTTATACATTGGTGAGACCCGACGCAGTCGAGGAGACCGTTTCTCTGAACACCTATGCTGTGTCCGCCAGAGAAAGCAGGATCTCCCAGTGTCCACACATATTAATTCCATGTCCCATTCCCATTCTGATATGAATCATTCATGATGAATCCACATTCAGGTTGGAGGAACAACACCTTGCGGCTCGGTAGCCTCCAACCTGATGGCATGAG
Source organism: Hypanus sabinus (assembly GCF_030144855.1). Taxonomy (NCBI): domain Eukaryota; kingdom Metazoa; phylum Chordata; class Chondrichthyes; order Myliobatiformes; family Dasyatidae; genus Hypanus; species Hypanus sabinus. Next base: position 832,914 of record NW_026779103.1, read on the forward strand.
CTTTGACTTCTCTAACTTCCGTTAATGCCACTCCTCCCCTTCTTACCCCATCCCTGACGCATTTAGTTGTTTTTTTTTTTCTCTCTCTCTCCACCAATCCCTGCCTGTTCTCCATCTCCCTCTGGTGCTCCCCTCCCCCTTTCCTCTTCCTTAGGCCTCCCATCCCATGATCCTTTCCCTTCTCCGGCTCTGTATCCCTTCAGTTAATCACCTGCCCAGCTCTTAGCTTCATCACACCCCCTCTGGTCTATCATTTTGCATTTCCCACTTCCATACCTACTTTCAAATCTCTTAGTTTTGTTCCTTTCAGTCAGTCTTGACGAAGGATCTCGGCCTGAAACGCCGACGGTGCTTCTCCTTATAGATGCTGTCTGGCCTGCTGCGTTCCACCAGCATTTTGTGTGTATTAGTTGATACATGAAACTCTGTTAGGGGTAAGGGTGAGGTTATGCGCTGGTTGGTGAAATTGATACGGGGTGGTGAAAGCGAATCTAATAGGATAGGACCGAAGAAAGCAAAGGTGGGGGGAGGTCCTGCGGGAAGTGAGGGGAAGGTGTGCAGATAAGCTTAGAGAGGGAAATTATTAAGTGTTGGACCTTTATCGGAACTTCGAGAAATCGTTGTTTATGCCATCAGATTGGACTTACCCAGGCGCATTGTAAGGTGATGCTCCACCAAATAAGTACTGCACCCACCAGTAGAGGAGATCATGGACAGATATGTGAATGGGGATGGTGTGTGGAATTAAAGCCGCTGGCTCCCTGGATGTCCCTCTTTTTTTCTAATGGGCGGAGCATAATCATTCGGTGTAGCAGTCTCCTAATTATTGTCGGGTTTCAGTTATACACAGGAGGCGACACGGGGAGCAACAGGCACAATAGATTACCCCGACAGTCTCACAGTAGCAGTAACGCCTCACTTGGCAGGGCAGTTTGAGGACTTCAACGGCAGTGAGGAAGGTTTTGTAGATATAGTTGAGGCACTTGTTCAGCTTGCAAGGATAAGAGTCGGGAGAGAGATCAGTGGCGAGGGATGAATGGAAAAGGGAGTAATTTTGGAAGCGATCCGTGCGGAAATCCAATATGAGGGAATGCAGAAGTGAAGATGTACTTGGTGGTGGTATCGCGTTGTATGATGGCGGAAGTTACAAAGTATTATGTGCTACTCGCGGAGGCTGGTGGGATAGCAGGTGAGGTCAAGAGATAGATCTGTACATCTCCATAAAAGCACTGAAAGAAACAGCACTAAAATAATCCAAAAGCTCCTCGGAATTGAGAAATGAGTTTATTTCTACGCGTCAATTTTGACCAGTTTCACCTGAGAAATTAAAATAGTAATAACCATGCGACTCAACTGGAGTACATGCAGGAGATTCAACATGCAGGTTGTTCGGATGGGAATAAATAAGAGAACAGGAAGAGAGGTGGCATTCTTTCCTTGATGCATTGGCGTGGGACTTCCACAGAAATTTGCAAAGTTATGAAGGGAATGAATGAGTTCTGTAGTTTTACGTATTTCTGCATAACAGTTTACCTAGTGTGAATTAGAAGTGCAAGATCTATTGTAAGTTTTTTTTTGCAATCTATTGACCTTCTTCTTTCATTTCATTCTGTTGCAAAGAGTGAAGTAACGAATGGGAGGCATTTCTGCCGAGTTAGTCTTGAACATCCTTAGATTCGGACCCACTCTCTTATTACCGTAAGGGTCGTGTTGGCGACAAGAGCGGGAATATGGAGAAAACGAGTAAAAGTTAGGTTCATACTTGACAGGAGGTCGGTATTGCATTCTTGGGCGCCGAAGGCTCTCTTTCTGTGCCATGACTCTCTCAGGCTCTAACATAATTTTATTCTCCCCGCTGCTACGTTATCCAATGACCGCCAGGTCTGTAGTGTGAAAACTCGATAACACTGCGACCACCTCTTAGGAAAACTTATTTATTTTGTTTATTAACTACTTGAATAATGAATACGAGCGGATATTTTGCTGCGCTGATGAACTGCTCTCTGAACCTGGATTGAGTTATCGCATAAATAAACGCGTTTGTGCAGCAACTTAATAACATCAGCATGTATCCAGTTTGATCAGCTATGTATTCCGAATCATTGTAATTATTCCGATCCAATCCACCAGTGCTGTTATAAAGGAATACGGCAACGATTACCGACCACAAGATGATGAAGCTTCCGGAGATGGAGAGAAGCAAGATCAGAGACCTCCTCCTGCTCTCCATCTCTGGGTCACTGCGGTTCTCCGCCTCGCTCTGACCCCTCAGCGCCTTACGGACGCGACTTGTCACTAAAACGTGTCTCACAGTCAGGCCATTGAAAAGTAGCATTAACACGAACGGCAGTAATGGCGTTAGTACAGCCGAAAACCATCGAAATCCCAACCACCCGGGATCTGTATAGTAAGCAGATTTTATAATACAGTCCCAGGGTACATTGTCAATAACTTTAACTGGATGAAATAAAAAGATGTAGGGCACATTTTTTAAACAGAGCAGAACGCCGGTTGTTGTCAGAACCACAGCCGCAGTTTTCCCGGTGCAATACTTTGCTTTCCGCTTCTGGCAACAGATGGCGACAAACCGATCAAACGTAAAAGTGACCGTGAACCAGACAGAACAGCCCGTGGCTGCGATTCCCACGGCACTGATCACACTGCATACGGGGGTGATGTCCAGAAATGTCCCGGGGAAGTAATTATAACTGACCCTCCACGGTATCACCTGAAAGACGATGGTCAGTAGATCAGCCGTTGCTATGGCCACCAGGTAACGAGTGGTACAGGTAGAGAGGCTGCACTTTCCCCTGGACAGAATCACAGTTGCTACTAAATTCACTGTGGGAAGAACAAAAATAATTAGTGAACTAATGTCTCGCCGGTCCCTATGTCTCAGGATGGAATAAATGGAGGACTATACAACTGTGCAGAAAATTAATTTCTGGAGATTTAAACAAGTAAAGCGCAAGTCGCAATATCCCTAACCGTGTGCATACTGGTTGAAATTGTACGACACTCACGACTGGAAAAGAACAGTGTTTGGGACGGAGGCTCTGTCAACTAATCGCAGAGAGCGCTGTGGAGAGACAAATATAAATCTCCCACCATCAGGTTTTTCACGATATGTGAAGCCCGGATACCGAGGCAACTTTCTCAGCAATGGTGACTGCACCGTCCCCGTTGTCAATGTACTGGGCTCTCAGGATACAGCATTGACCCGCTCCCTTCGCATCTGTGCACTTACAATGTTCGAACTTCAAAACGAAAGTATTTACCCCGCTCGCATGTCTTAGTCTCTTCATCGACTCCCCGTATGTTACCCAACTACACGGGTCCCGCTGTCTGGCTTCTTTTAAATTTTGCAAATACTGCTGGACGAATTATTTCACTCTGTGTCAAGGCCTCCGATCAGAAAGATCTTATTTTCGTTTTTCAAGATTCTGCCTGAAGTTTTCAGGCACGAATGGACTCCCGATGGATCGGAATCTGACAATTGATGTCTACAACATTCGCCTGAATCTCATCGGGGTGTCCCTCCCCCCATTGCCTTAAAACTTGGATCAATTTCTTAAAACGCAGCGCAATATCTTAAAATTTGAATTTAAAACAGTTCCCCTATCCATGCATAAAAACACTAAGTAACCGTTAAAGATACAGAACACACTGGAGTTTCAGTGTTTACTTTTACAGCGGCTTAACGTTGAATTGACCACAGCATCTGTAGTGTACTTTATGTTTAATTTTGAAGAACATCAAAACTGCCATCCATGAATGTAAATAAAAATCCATCTCCCCTATATCCCCCTCAACATCAGTTTCAAATTGAGGTGTACTTTCAGCCCAGGACATTATTTCAACTGCAGAGAACGGTTGAACCAATTCAGAGCTCTGTCAAAATGTCGGCATCGTATTCAACTGACGCCCCGGCATCACAACGCTGTCGGTAACTGAATACGTCTTCAGACCGCGGACACAAGAGTAGCAAATGCTACCTCTCCATATTCATACCAGGAATTCCAATAACGGCAATAATCACGTAATAGATCTTCCTCACAATGTAGAATGTTGCAAGCATGCTGTGAAAGATTCACGCTGTCTTCCAGCTGTCGCGATCTCGCTGGAGAAAGTCTGAGCTGACGACTCACTCCAGCACATTGGATATTAAATATAACACAAGATTGACGTGTCTTCCCGCAGTTGGGATAAAAATAAACATGATGCTATTGAAGTAAATTCCCAATTGTGATGTGGTATGAATAGCTTGTCACTAAATTGCGAAATCTCAAAGACCAGGGAATGAGGATTGGAGAAGTTGCTGAATGGTGTCGCGAAACGCCCTTAGGCTTAACTCTTGGTTTCATGATTGTCAATGATTTCTTTTCCATTTCTCGGCTCCATGGACTTGTCATCATAGACTAATGCTGTACAGTCAATGGGCTGCTCTGTTTCACTCTGTTAATTGTGGCAGTTGTAGACCTTGTAATAGAATTTTTTTTTTTTTAATGTGGCTTGCTCGCTACTAACATGGTGAGCAGCTTTAAACTAACAGAGCGTCAAGGTTGACGAAGATACTGAACGTTTGCAAAACGTCAATCAAATTAACTGTAATACACACAAAATGCTGTCGTTTATCAATAGTTCAGGCAACACCTATAGGTATGATCAAACTGTTCACGTTTCTGTCCGAAACTTCATCAAAATTAAACATAAAGTACACTACAGATGCTGTGGTCAAGTCAACACGTAGAGACAAGCAGGATGAACTCAGCAGATCGGGCAGCATCCGTTGAAAGGAGCAGTCAGCGTTTCGGGCCGAAACCCTTCGTCATGTCCATCGATTTAATCTAACTTGCTGAGTTCATCGTGCATTTTGTATGGACATCAAAGTAGTGCAGTCCCTCGCATGGTAAACCAGCTTCGTTCAAAGATCGCACAAGAATTTTAATCAGTGTATACATGACCACTGAATTGATGCCAATGCTTAAATCGACAGAGAACTGACAATGATAGTTTCAGATATGCTAAATCGGTCGCATTGCCGATAGTGAGGTAGATAGTGGCATTTACTTATTTGATAGATTTTTAACTGTGTTTTCGCTCTAAATCTATAACGACATGGTATATTCTATGTTCTTCTTTGTTTTTGCCGTGACGTGCGACTTTGATGTATTTATCAATTGAATGAACTGAATAATACGTAATAAGAATCTTTCAAGTACCAGATACTCCTTGTGGTAATAAGCCAATGGGTCTGCAGTTATGCTGCGCAATTTAACAATCTGACATTAGACATCGAAGGGTAGATTACGGTCAATATTGAGGTACATGGTTATTACCTTCCATGGATGAGTAGGGTCGGGAAATTGGCAAAGCCTGACGGGGTTCTCTGGTGCTCATATAGAGAAAGGCAAGGAAATTGTATTTTAAACATGAATGAAGGATGGATAGTGTGTTGCACTATACATTCCGAAAACCGGCCTTCACTTACGGGAATATAATTCTATTTAGAGCATCGTGACGTTTAGGTGTGATTACAGAGGAACCGATGCAGAAGTGACGTTTGGGTGTGATTACAGAGGAACCGATGCAGAAGTGACGTTTGGGTGTGATTACAGAGGAACCGATGCAGAAGTGACGTTTGGGTGTGATTACAGAGGAACCGATGCAGAAGTGACGTTTGGGTGTGATTACAGAGGAACCGATGCAGAAGTGACGTTTGGGTGTGATTACAGAGGAACCGATGCAGAAGTGTTTCACCGGGAAGTTCCCGAACATGAAACATTTCAGCGGGCAATCTATCATTCGCTTCTGGAAACAGAGGTGTTTGGTTGTGGTTAACTGTTTCTCCATATATGGTGTATCTAATAGTAAGTCAAAGGTTAATGCAAGTGGGAGTATTATCGTACTTCAACGAAAGGTGTTGACTTCTTCTGATGCAGGGATTTGACGCAGCGATTTAGTTACCACTCGGCACTTTCATTGTTCACTGTGATGTCTCTTCTACGTTAGCACAAAAAAAAAACAACCGAGTTTGGGTGCTCGGCCTCCGGAATACGTGCGTACGGATCACGTGGTTGATCCTACGTGGTCTGCGAAAGCTCATATTACTGACCTTCGAACGATATCCCCTGGCTGCGGCCTTCTGTTCTGACATTCAAACAACTTCTCCTCATCTACTTGACCGACTTGCAACAACTGGGAACAAACTGCGATGTCTTTTTTTCTTACACTGGCTCAACTGGCTCAACTTGCTTCTGTGGTCATGCCTATGTCCGTTACTCGCATCTGATTAAGCCATCCTGGTTAAGAATACCCATCCCTGATTTAGAATCTCCAACCCCGCTTAAGAATCTCCACCCCTGAGTAATTATCTCCAATGCTGCGACCAATGGAAAGAACACACACACACACACACACACACACACACACACACACACACACACACACACACACACACACACACACACACACCCTCTTGTAGTCCTGTCCTTCAACTTTGCACCTAACTCCCTAAATTATCTTTGCAGGACCTCCTCCTTCTTCTACACTTCCTTGGTCCATCCATGGACCACGGCATTTGGCTAAAAACCTTCCCTCTTAAGAATACTGAGAACTCGATCTGAGATGTCGCGGACCCTGGCACCAGTCCATCTGGTATTCTCGATCTCTTCCACAGAACCTCGTATTTGCCCCCCTAACTATTGAATCCCTATCACTACTGCTCTCCTCTTTTCCCTCCTTCCCTTCTGAACTGGTGATCCTTTCTCGGTGCCAGAGACGCAGCCACTGCAACTTTTCCCTGGTAGGTCATCCCCACCAAGGATATCCAAAACGGCATTCTTATAATTTATGGGAACGACCATAGGTGTGTTCTGCACATTTTGTCTATTCCCCTTCCCTCTCCTGACAGTTACCCAGCTACCTGTCTCCTGACTCTTAGGATTGACTAGCTACCTGTCTCCTGACTCTTAGGATTGACTAGCTCCCTGTCACTCCTGTTTATTTATGCCTCTGCCTCCCGAATGATCCGAAGTTCATCCAGCTCCAGCTCCAGTTCCCTAACTCGGCTTATCGGTTTACTTTTATCAGCCAATTGTTTCAAGCAAACGCGAACAAAAGAGATATTAATCGAGCGTCAACGGCCGTAAATGGTATATATCTCTTCCTCTCTCTCAAGATGAATCAACATTCTTTCTGAACAGAATTATAAATTAATTCTCACATCTCACGTGCTCAGCAATCCTCTGTTAAAGAGACAGCACCTTCCCAGATTCCATTGACATGCTGAGCTTCCGTTTGCAAAGCTAAGAAGCTTCTGACGGAATGCGATCCCTCCATTTGCGACCTCAGATATGATCGACTTCCCTCTCCGTTCCTGAAGGTTGTTGTTACCAATATAATTTTCTTTCACAACAGTTCAATTAATTGTTCGTTGATGTCCTGGTCTGGTTGCGACACGATGGATCAGATTGGAACATGATTATTAAGGGAATATCAGTGTGAAGGTGTGTCTGGTGTCAGTGCGGACTCGGTGGGACGATTGGCCGTGATTCGTTACTGTACAGCCGGCATCATCTCACAAGTAACCCTGGCTTGTAACGCGTCCTGTTCTTTATAAATGTATCGGCACATGGTTCACTCACTTGCTTCAATTAACTCGTAATCTGAGGTGAAGAGAACGGACGAGGAGACAGGGTCAGAAATCTTAAAGGCACTGTGGAATTTAACAGCTGGGCCGGATCGCCAATCTGTGGAGACTGATGGAAGCTAGAGGAAGAGGTTTTAATTGCTTGCTTTATGTATGCAACACAGTACAGTTACCTGTTGCATGTCGTACCTTCACAGGAAGTTGTCAATGCATGTCACTGCATACGTCATACAAATTTAATACTTGTTACTGAAAGCTGAGAGGAACGGTGGGCAATGTTTTGTTCTTATTGCTGTGGGGAGGGGGTGCCTCTGGTCATTGTTCAACAGCGCTGAGCAATGAACGCTTTGCCCCGTTTCTGTGGTGTAGTGGTTATCACGTTCGCTTCGCACGCGAAAGGTCCCCAGTTCGATCTTGGGCAGGAACATTGTTTGGGCTCCAGTGTTTGGGATGTACTTGAGACTCAACTTTTCAGTTCGTGTTCAAGTTCACAGACATGAGCATTCAGGTGTAAATGTCATTAACATTCGCCTTTCTAGCAGCAGACTACAGTTCGATAATTCCTATGTAAGCTCATAGGATAGACCGACGCCACAAAATCCGTGTACACCCCTAAACCAGCTGAGGCGCACAAATCTATGTGCATCCCCGGTCCAACTGCACCAAAATATAAAAAAAAACATAAAATATGAGCAAATTTATTTGACATACCTATGCTTAAATATTTGTGCTTCTCCAAATTATGGTGCATCCCTTAACCAATGTGCAGCAAACACAAGTTCCTCTCCCAAGTCTGTGCGCAGCAACAAATCCGTAAGCAACCCCCACATGAGTAGCAAACAGAAATCCACAGTCAGTTCAATTCGTGTCCTCCCCTTAATCCACATGCAATCACAAATACGTTCTCCCCAATCTCTCTGACACGTTCCAATACAGATTGGATTATCGTTGAGCAAGGATCATTTCAGGGAGCGTACAAGGTTGCTGTCATAAGGTAACAGCCTCGAGATTCCTAATCCCTCCAAATCTGTACATCCACCAGTGTCCAAGTGACAGGACCGGAATATTCGTCACATCACCAATGCGCACGAACACCAAAATTCATGTGCTATCTAAAATCCGCCGACACACCCGAATCTGTGTTCATCTACTAATCCGTGTACACCCCATATTCCAGAGCACACTCCTAAATCTGACTCATGCCCAAATCCAGGCGCAGCGCCAAAACTGTGTGCACTTCATATTTGAATATTTTCCCTTTACTCTGTGTAATCTTCAATTCAATGGGCATCGCAAACCCGCTGACACACGTACATGCACCGTACAGCATCACAGGGCAAGAATCATTTCGAACAGTTCTCAAAATGCCTGCCTCCAGCTTAAAGTTACAAGAATACCAGTGAAAAGTTTAAGATGCATTGATTCTGAAATTATCTCTGATTGAAACAATCTTCAGATATCTAATATTTCCGAATTACTAAATCTGTTCGCATCCTCTGGATGCATTCAAGAGAGAGTTAGATAGAGCTCTTATAGATAGCGGGGTCAAGGGATATGGGGAGAGGGCAGGAACGGGGTACTGATTGTGTATGACCGGCCATGATCGGCCATGATCACAGTGAATGGCGGTGCTGGCTAGAAGGGCCGAATGGCCTATTCCTGCACCGATTCTGTATTGTTTATCTTAGAGCAAGAAACATTTCAAACATTTCACAAGATAGATTAATCCACATTAAAAGTAGCAAGAACAAAACTCAACGATAAAGTGCATTTTTATCCAATTGTCTGTAAACGAAACTATTTGAATTTTGGCATTAACACAATTCCTCCGACATCCAAAAATCCACGTGCACTCCCAAATCCATCTGCACACCCAAATGGCTGTGCACTCCGAACCTGTCAACACCTCCCACTTACAGATTTGGTTAGCCGAAAGGAGAAGTAATTTCAAATAGTTCACAAAGTTACAAAGTTTATTTATTAATAAAGAAACTATCAATTAAACAACCTGAGATTTGTCAGGACCCTAAAGCCAAAGGGAGCATCAAAGATCGTGTACACCACCAAACCTGCTGACACCCACGTATACACATTTGAATTTCCCAAAGGAAGAGCCACTTTAGAGTGACAGCATTCACCTTAAAGAAATCGCGAGAACATAGTGGAGCTGTTCTTAAGGACACTATAAATGAGATGACTTTGATGTTCACCGCAGCCCCAAACCGACTGACAACAAAAAATTCATGTGCACCCATATGCGCCGACACACCCCTAAACCTGATCTCATCCCCAATCGTCAGGCACCCTTGTGCACCCGAAATCCATACTGACGTCTTGACGTTCACCGATATTGGTTGATACATCCCTAAGCTTGTGCAACCTCCCAATCAGAAAGCACCATTAGATACTATGTGGTTCCAAATCCACCCATTACTGTGCACACGTACTCGCCGAAACTATCCTCAGGAGACCAACTCTGTATGTACCCACAAATCCGCTGTTTTCACTAAATCTGTTCGCATCGCAAATCAGTTGCCACCCATATATGCCGAGGTAGCCCTAAATCTGCGCAAACCCAAAATCGTTGCGCACCCCAAACCGGCTGACACGCCAGTTGCATAATGATTTATCCTAGACAAGCAAACATTTCAATCAATTCAGAAAACGACTGTCTCCAGATTAGAAAGCCAAAATCCGTTTTTCAGATCGGCGACACACCCAAATCTGCTTGTCATCCCAAATCAGTGGGCAGCCCCATATTCAAGACTACAACCCGAACAGGACACTGATCACTACAATCCGCCCGCACCCCCAAATCTGTGCACATCCTCAAATACGAGAGCGCATTAGATGACCCAGACGGATAATCATCGCAAACACAAATGGCTGTCTTAACAGTAAAAACCATCACGTATCTCAAAGTCCCTACGTACGTCACAAAATCGATATGCACTCACAAAAACGTAGGGACTCAGATATTCGCCAACTACCCTAAATTTCCTATCCCTAAAAAGGTGCGCACCCTTATATCGGAGCACTCCCCTAAATCAGTTTGCAACCCTTTCCGAGAGTACGCTCCTAAATCCATGCACAACCCCAGATTCATATGAACCACAAGACCGTGTAGAACCCGTATTCGACGACAAAAAATAAAATTGCACAATCGCCAATTCAGTGCGAAACCGAAACCCACGGACTGGGCCACTTGTACATCAGATTTTCCCGGAGTAACAATCAATAAAAGCAATTGAGGAAATGGCAGCCTCCACATTAATAATCGGCACGCAACTTTTGATCCGTTCACTCACCGAATGTATGTGTGTCCCATGATTGAAAAGGCAACGCAAATAAGCGAACATCACCAAATCTATGTGCATCGTCGAATTGGTGCGCATCACCAAATCCATGTGCAGCCCAAACACGCTGAAACCCCCACATTCATTTGTGGGGCTCGTTGTACACAGATTTTGTCTTCTTGTGTATGTCTGAAATTATTCTTTTGAGGTAATCTAATTAGCGTGTGTGTGTCCACGGTTTGAAGTTGTAGGGATGTATTTGCATTTGCAGATGCATCCGGATTTCTCACGTCTGCGGTTTGGAGGTGTGCCGAATCTCAAAGTTATTTCATTTAGATCACGTGAATAATGAATTTAATTGGAAATTTGACATGAAGTATTTTAAATGATACTTCCTCTCGGATAATCTAATGTACAAGTGAGTTTCTCCGCGGGTGTGATATTTACATGAATTGTAGGGTGTGCTCCCAGTGGTGGTGCACATTTTTGAGGTGTACCTGGATTTGGGATTGTGTACATGTAAACACGGATATGGGGTGATATAAAGATTTGGGCGTGATGGCGGATCTGAAGTTGCACGTTAATTTTGGGCTATGTGCGGGTTTTAATGACGAGGCATCCATTTTCTGAATTCTTGAAAGGATTTTAAACTGCATGTCAGGATGTTAGCGGTTTTGGGGCGCGCACTGAATTGGGCCGCGCAGATATTCGGCAGTGTCTGAGAATAAGTGGTGCACACTGCTATGATGTGAATTTGGATTGAGAATACGCACGGATTTGAAGTTGAATCCTCAATTATGGGGGTGAGCACTGATTTCGGGTGTTCGTAGATTTAGGGGTAGGCGGCAAATATGCAAAAGGATTTGGGGATACTTGCAAATTTTGGGTTTTGTAGTCAATTACGGGGGTGTAATTAGATGTTGTGATGTTCGTATATTCCGTGAGTTATTGGTTGACCGATCGACAGTTGCGATCGTATTTTGGGGAGCGTACGAATTTTAAATGTCGAAACAGCCATTTTCTGAAATGTTGGACATGAATTCTGCCTCGGAATTATCTATCATGCATGTGGTGTGTCGGCGTGTTTCGAGTGATGTGCACAGGATTTGTGGATTCATGGCGGGCAGTTTTGATTTATCAATGCAAAGCCTCAGCTAAAGTGTATTCCGATAATTGGGAGCGCTGGGCTACTTTACAGACTAATGGTCTAATTCTTTATCAATACTGCAAAATACTTTAAATGTACATTTAAAGGTACTGCGCTGTGCTTTTCGAAATGGCTGCAAGTTTGAAGGGAATGCGAGAAAAGAACCGCCGGTGAGATTTAAGGAAGAAACTCAGACGACACTCGAAATTTAGTCTCAAACATGGCCATGCACACGTATTTGGATATACACACACATTTGAGTGTGTTGGCGGATCAGGATTTGCACCAGAATGTTTTGAGTGCGGATTGTTAACGTCGAGTCTGCCAATTTCTCAACTGTTTCGAATGTATCTTGCTCGGAAAAATCTCATGGGCATGTGGGGGTGTCAGCGGGTTTAGGGTGCGCGCTGCATTCGGCATTGCGCGGAAATTAGGCGTGTCAGCGAAAATGGGTTGTACGGGGTCTCGGGGTGCACATGGATGCACACGGATTTTAGGGCTTCTTCTTGAATATGGGGATGAGCTCGTATTTGGGGATAGCATATTTGGTGGTTTGTAGGTGAATATGGAGTCGCCACATTTCTGTCGGTGTATCTGGGAGTTCATAAGGATTTGGGTTGATCTGTGTGTGTCGGTGGTTTTGATGATGTACCCACGACCTTTGGGATGCGTGGGACTTTTAGTATCAAGGCAGCCATTTTATGTTGAAATAATTCCTCGTCTGGGTCATCGAATGTGCGTCCTTACTTGTGGAAGTGCGCAGATTTTGGGACTCACACGCATTTTCGAGATACTTTCATACTACTGCTGAGTATGAGTTTGACCATCGTTGACCATGATGATAATGTTATTGTCTCCGTAGCCTTAACACGGACGAGTATGATCATGTAACAGCATGTCCCGGTCATTCATAGGAATGTATTCCTAAGACACCCATATTTTAACTTGCTACGCTGTCCATAGAATTCAACTGGAGATTAACTTAAATCCTTGAGTCGGCTGAATGCGATTAGCTGGATCAAAGGCACGAGTATATGCAGTGTTGAATGCTGTACATTAATGCCCCATATAACTGAATACCTAACAAAACGGGGGGCGGGATTAGTCCAAATGCTGGAGAAGGTGCCATGCAGCATCGTTGGAAAAGAACGCAGTCGACGTCTTGGGCCAAAGCCCCTCAGCAGGACTGGAGGGGAAAAAAAAACATAGGACTAGATTTGAAAGATGGTGTGAGGGGAAAGAGAAACTCCAGACGACAGGTGAAACTTGGAGGTGGATGGATGAAGCAATGTGCTAGGAAACTGATTGCTGAAAGAGACAGAAGGCTATGGAGGAAAGAAAAAAATGGGATAAGGGGAGCAGGACCATAGGGAGGCTATGGCTGGCAAGGAGATATTAAGTGAGTGTAACAAAGGGTTGAAAAATGGTGAAAGAGAGGTTTGACAAAGCAATGTTCATGCCATCAGTTTGGAAGCTAACCAAACGGATTATAGGCTGTTGTTCCTCGCACCTAAGTGTGGCCTTATCGTGACACTGGAGGAACTCATGATTGGACATATCGGAATGGGAATGGGAAGTGGAATTAAAATGGGTGACCACTTGGAGATACCGCCTGTGCGGCGGATGGAGTGCAGATGCACAAACCCCCAATCAGTTTGCATCCCTTTAACGGAGAGGATACCCCTAAGTCTGGGCAATTTCCAATTAAGTTTGCATCTCAATCATGTGCATCCCAAATACGCACACATCCTTGAAAAAGAGCACACCGAATATCCACGTTTGCATCAAATCCGCTGGGAAACTCGTAATCCCAAAAAAATAATCATTTCGATTGGTGTACATGATGGCTTCGTAAATTATTGTGCTTCGCAAATTTGTAGGTGTAACTCCGTGGGTCGCCTCAGGCTCGCTCAGCTCGTTCTTGTCTAGGGGGAGCAGCCTTCGGCCCCGCCAAACTGGGTAATCAGCTGGTGTGGATGCTGTGTGATGTCCCCGCCTCGCCCAAAAACAGACAGTACACCATATGCGATTAAATGAGTACAATTTATAAAGGTTACTATAACTAAGTGATTAATAACGATACAGTATACATGAAGAGAAAATTAAAGAAAAGGCGCCAAACTTATCAAAGTCCAAACCACTTCGTGCACAACCGTTGGAGCTCAATTACTGAAGTCTTCTGGCCACCATTCGATCCCCTCCGAACTCCTCGACTCGCAGCTCAGGACCCTCCGAACTCCTCGACTCTCCAAACAACTCAGGACCCTCCGAGTGGTCAACCAAGAAACCAAAAAAAAGAAACCCCCTTCACATAGGTAACGTCCTAAACCTATTATGAAAGTATGTGTAAATGATGCAAAATTTAGACAAGTCACAACTCCAAATCCGCAGACACCAAAACTCTGTGAGATGCTGTGAATTCCGAAAACATCCCCATAAATCTGCGCAATCCCCAAGTCAGTGCGCACCTAAAACACGCTGACACTTCCAAATGCATAATGGATTATTTCAGAGCCGGAATCATTTCAACCAGTTCAGAAAATGTCTGACTCGACATTAAAAAATCTTCACAAATACCCCAAAATTGTTTACAGATTGGCAGACACAATCTGTATTTGCTACTCACCACAAACCCCTGTATACCCCTATACTCAACAGTGCAAAACAAAATATGCACAGATCACGAAAACCCGAGTGAACCCCCAAATCTTCGCCGATCTCTAAATAAGAGCGCACCCCAAAATGCAGGTACACCTCAAACCAGACATTGGATGATCCAGGCACAGGATAGTTTCAAACACGAGATGGCTGCCTTGACAGCAAAAATCCCCGGCATCTCAAAACCCATGAGGAGACCGCCAGTTCCGTAGACCTATCAAGATCACGCCAAATCCGCCTGAACCCCCAGATACACCCACAAAAACATGAATATGGATTTCTCACGTACTTGGGGATAACATGTTTGGGATGTGTGTATGGGTGCATTGATTAATGTAATTGTGTAAAATGTAAATTGACGAAAACATGAAGATAATCACAAATGATGATTCAGTGCCAGATTCATGGACGAAATTTGTAAAAGTGTATGAACCTCACGTTCTCACACTGTATAAGAGACAGACAGGTTGAGGATGAATTATGTCACCAGACTGCCCATTACTTCGCAGCCTGAATTTTTTCTTCACAACTTTCGTCCACCCTCAGGCAGCTTTGACATGCGCACAATTTTTTTTTACATCAGCAACATCACGCACACAATTCTCAGCAGAGATGTTCCTGTTCTCACTGTGTGTTGCCTTGGACCTCCCATTTCTGTAGATTTTCTTCAGTTTGTGCAACAGTAGCATCGTCATTTGACCGTTGTCACCCGACCTTGTTCTCTCTTTCGTATCTCTGCTTGGTGTGTGTGTGTGTGTGTGTGTGTGTGTGTGTGTGTGTGTGTGTGTGTGTGTGTGTGTGTGTGTGTGTGTGTGTGTGTGTGTGTGTGTGTGTGTGTGTGTGTGTGTGTGTGTGTGTGTGTGCGTTTCTCAGAAGAGACAACTTAAATGTTTTTCCACATATTCTGTTCTTGCTGGAATATTTCCCGCCATTGTTCCGCACGCCACCTTTTCTGCCGCTGACGGGGGCGCCATGGGAGTGTACCAATCCCGCCAACAGATTTACTAATTTCATCCAACCGCTGCTAAGGCAGCAGTAAAAAAAAAAAAAAAAATGAGTCTGAGGAGGATGAAAACCGGGCTTTAGTTTTCCTCTGTCACTTCAGATTTCTGAATTAGTATAGGCATCATTTTGACTTCATTTTACAGTGTAAAATCCGCTTCTGTCTCTGGATGACAATTTCACTAAATGCGACAATGAACTGGAAATATTGCAGGATCCCCTCAAACTGCTGAATTAGTTTCTGCTCTGTATTTTCTGTTCTTGCTTTTCTCTGCCTCTGTTCCAAGGAACTTGATGACGATTGCAAGTCTGCATCGGGGAACGTGCGGTCTCTCCAAATATGTCACTCGCTGCCTGATGGAAATGGCAGTGGCCGATATCCTGGTCGTTATCTCGGATCCGCTGCTGAGTTGGACTGCTTGGTATTATTTTCTCCATTCATTTCTCATCATAACTCCTGTGTGTAATCTCCGTTTCGGGTTGATTTTTGCAAGAACTGCGACCTCTGTCTGGCTGACTGTCGCTTTCAACGTCGATCGATTTGTGGCTATTTGCTGTAAGAAGCTGAAAACAAAATATTGCACCGAGAGAACGGCGGCTGTGGTCATCGGGACAGAGAGTGTGCTGGCCTGTTTGTAGAATGTCCCTTGGGGCTTTGCATCAGAGCATAAGGTCATAATTAATGGTGTTCCTTGGTATTGTGTTCTTACACCGAGATACAAAAACCCTCTCTCATGGGCTGCATTTGCGATATTTCATCACATTTTTACACCGTATGTCCCATTCTTTCCGATTTTGCTGTTCAACATTATGACTGTCAGACGAATTCTAGAGGCCAGTCGAACCCGAGGAGGGCTCCGGGGATAAAAGAGTGGAGAGAATGAGAAGGACCGGGAGATGGAGAACCGACGAAAATCCATCGTTTTGCTCTTCAGCATTACCAGTAGTTTCATATTGTTGTGGGTAAAACAAGTTATATTTTACATCTGTCAGACGATTTCAAAGAGTTTTGCTTGTTATGGTACTGAACCACGTTACATCACAGAAACGACATCCAGAATGCTGCAGATACTCAGCTCATATTCTAATACGTGCATTTACGTCCTGACCCAGAGCAAATTCCGGGAGGAACTAAGGAATGCGGTGAGGTACCCATGGAATCCTGTGTTGAAGCTCATGAAACGTCAGAAATGAATGACATAAAGATTTATAATTCGGCTGTCTTCTTGCTCTCTATTCTGCAATTAGGTGAGCTAATTATCAGGTGCGTTTCTATTTTTCTTCATAATTCTTCATTCCTCGTCCACGTAAGCACAATAGTGCGGTGAGAATGTCTCCGATTGCTGTGCTTTTTTCCGTTCGTCAGATATGGTCTCCCAGATAACCAAATTACCATCAGAAGCAACTAGCTGTAGCTTCCCTGAATTATTGTCAGACTTCTTGTTAGTAGAATGACAATATTGTCAGTAGAATGAAAGGAAATTGGATCTAGAGCTGAGTAATCTGTGCCCGTTCCCCTCTGTGATGATACACTGTGGATACCGTTCATGACTGCCTATAAGGGAGGAACGTGGGTCGCAGAGACCGGGTTTCTGGCACTGAATCTAGTGCTGCCGCCCAGGTACGAAGAGTCTTGAAGGGGACGACAGGGTTGAGAGGAGATTAAAACAACGGAGAGCAGATTGGAGATTCTGCAGGCGCGATAGAGACTCCCGGATGGTCTGATGCTCTCAGGTGCCCGGGTCAGAGATGTCTCAGATCTGGTCCATGGCGTTCTGAAGTGGAAGCGTCGGCAGCCAGATGTCTCCGTACCTCTCAGTACGAATGACATCGATTTAAAAAATAAAGAGGTACTGAAGTGAGACTTTAGGTTGCTGGAAGAATTTGGGTTGCTAGAGATAGTCTGGATAGTCAGTCAGAGGTTTGTTTTTTGTTTTGTTTTTGTTCCCAGGGCTGAAGGTTGCCAGAAGAGGACAAAGATTTAAAGTCCTGGGGAGTAGGTACAGGGAAGATGTCAGGGGTAACTTTTTTACTCAGAGATTGGACAGTGCGTGGAATGGGCTGCTGGCGACGGTGGTGGAGGCAGATTCGATGTGGTCTTTTAAGAGACTTTTGGATAGGTAGATAGAGCTTAGGAATAATAGAGGGCTATGTTTAAACCTAGTAATTTCTAAGGTAGGAGCATGTTCGGCAGCACTTTGAGGGGTCGAAGGGTCTGTATTGTGCTGTAGGTCTATGGTTCTATGTTTTATATATGTGTTTGTATGAAAGCGGTAAAACAGGACATCCACGGTAGTCATCTTTGGAGCCCTTCCCGTGCCACACGGCAGACAGCAGAAGATAAGGATAATTTGGCAGATGAATGTGTGGCTGAGGAACCGCTGCAGGAGACAGGGTTTCAGATTTACAGGGCAGTGAGATCTCTTCCTGGGAGAATACAGCCGCAGAATAGAGTGATGGGCAGGAGGAGAATTTCATTTCAGCCAGAACTTGGTGAAATTGTGGAATTCATTGTCATAATCAACGATGGGGGCCAGTTAATTGAGTATATTTAAGTCTGACTTTGATAGATTGTAGGACGTGAAGTGAAACGGGGGAAGGCATGAGACTGCGGCTGAGAGGGAAAATGAATTAGCCATGATGAAAAGGAGAAACAGACACGCTGGGTCAATTGGTTTAGTTATCCTTCTCTATCTTGTGGACTTATCTGCGGAATCTTCTAAACCCTGAGCTACTGGAGGTGGTGGTAATCGGAGCGGTCTATGGGGAAGAGTTCAAGTGGAGACAGCTGAATATTTAAATGGTGGGGAAATGATGCCAGTGGGGTCCCGGAATACACAAGGAGCGTTGATCAGGTTTGATTATCCAGGGCAGCGTTCAGGGTTCGAGTGGTATCCTCTGCTGTGATCTTCTGCATGCTTTGGGAGAACCGTGCAGGGACTCAGTATCAGGGTACTGGCAAGCACAAGATACCGGTCTCCTCCACGTCCCTCACTGCATTAAAGGGCAGGATGAGCAATGAATCTCCCAAAACCGCAAACCCTCCCTGCACTTTGAATGATCACACCGCCGAATTTCCATCACTCCCTCGGGGAAGAAATAACAACTGCAGAAATCTCAGCCAACTCCATAACGGCCACCAGCACCTCCAGCAGAGAAGGCATCTGCCAACCGCGATGATCAGAAAGGCGGCATCCATCATGAAGGATTTCCTACTTTGGAAGCTGCAGTCAAAGAGGAGTAAACGGAGCCTGGAGACCCACATTCGGGCTCAGATTATTTCCCGCCAACGTGAATCTTCTGCGTGGACAATGAACCCATATACATTAACTCACTATTTATCATCTTTATAAGAAGTAAATATTTAATTGAAATTCTTATTTTATATTCAGACCTAACTATGTATTTTACTAAGTTGCTGTCGTAAAACAACAGATTGTCCAACATGACCCGGTTATAGTAAACCTGGTTCTGATTCTGATTTTCCCACCATCATCCACACTTCACTCCTTCCCTTGAACATCTCTGACCGATCTCTACGAACCACACCAAACCGCATAATCACCTTCATAATCCCCATCACACCCCCTACCCAACGTCAGCCACACGCACACCCCCCACCACCAGCAACCACCACCACCGTCAGCTCCAAGGTCTCCTTCCACCGGAAACCACATGCCGTCTCTTCCCTGGATCCCCGCAGATCGGACTTCTCAAACGCCGGTGACCCCAATCACCATCACAGTAACCTCCAAGCAGCCACCTCTCCTGTTACTGAACAAGCTTCCGAGCTTTCACCCTTAATTGACCCGTTCTCTCCCTGAACACTCATTTACCTCATTTATTTTTCGGAAGAGTGGTGAAGAGGACGGCAGTGTTGAAAGGGGATTAAAACGCCAGAGCAGCAGAGTCGAGATTCCGTGCGTGCTTAGAAACACCCGAATTGTGTGTTCCCTCCCTCGCAGGTTCAAGGGTCAAGTTTACTCAGGTAGGGTCTAGGCATTGACGTGGAAGTGTAGGCAGTCAGATATCTTGATACATGTCAACACCAATAATCAAAGTAAGGAGGTCAGAAGAGAGACTGAAGGATGCTAAGTGATAAAAAGGCAGAACAGGACATCAACGATTGTTACCTCCGGAAACCTCCCTGAACCGTACGGAGGATGAGAAGAGAATAATTTGGCATGTTAATACGTGGCTGAGGAACTTCTGCGGGGCACACGGATTCAGATTACTGGTCAGTGGGACCACTTCTTGGGAGAACACAACCTCAAATTAGAAGGAAGGAGACGAAAAGGTATTTATTCTGCCAGAGTATGATGAGACTGTGGAAGTTATTGCCAAAGTCAGCTGTGCAGACGAGGAGCTTTGCTCAGGTTTGAATACACATCTTCTCAGAGAATGGTGGGGCTGCTTGGAGGGTTCGAGTGACATCCTCTACTGAGACCTACTGTGAGCTCTAGGAGACCAGGCCGGACCGGGATATCGGTGTACTGAAGGTCACAGTCTATGTCTTACGTCCGCGCCCCTCGCTGTGCGAACGGGCGGTGAAACTCCCAAAACAAAAACTCCGCCCTGAACCTTCAATGATCACCCGGCCGAACTTCCATCACTTCCTAGAAAATAATAAAAACAGCTGCAGACATCTCAGCCGAGTGCATCACGGGAAACAGCCTCTCTGGCATCGAACGCATCTTCGAAAATTGATGATTAGAAACGGGACATCTATCATTAAGGGTGTTCAATCCTGAACATACCCTCTTCTCATTGCCACCGTCAATGAGGAGTTGACAGAGTCTGAAGGACCACATCCCCAGATTCAGGGACAGTTTATTTCTCTCCAGCACCAGATTTCTAACTGGAGAATGAACCCCTCTGCACTACGTCACTATTTACCCTCTGTTTAAGAACTACATATTTACCTTAAAACACTTATTTTAGGAAAACATTTCAGGAATTATTTTACTGAACTGCTGCCGGAAAACAATAAATTCCAGACATAGGACTGCGATACTAAGGCTAGTTCGGAATCTGATCTCCGCACATTCAGCCACATGCCACTCTCCGCAATATCCACCTCCAACTCCCCTCCATTACCCATCGTCAACTCCACGCCACTCTCCCCCTGACCCTTGGCTGATCGGTCTCTCCGAACGCCATCACCGCCATACCCACCTCCATCCATCCCACCGACAACCTCACGCCACTTCCTCTCTGGACGCTCGCCAAACTTCTCTCAAAAGCCCCCCATGGTCTCCAATCACTCCATAGTCACCGCTATCACCCCCTCATCACATAACATTTACTAATCACATTTCCGAGCATTCACCCTTAATTTTGACCCAACCCTTTGCTCTTCCCGAGCAGTCATTTATTTCCACCTCCCGCCCTTACTCTCAGCCTTCTTCTCCTTGTCCCGCAGTGAATGTTCGTCTCTCCACAATTAACATTAATGTCCCTGAGTCCCACGCACCCACCGGCCCCGTCCTCCATCCCTGGTGTTACTGTCTCCAAGTGAGACTGGTTCGGTGAGTGACCCCGTGATGATTTGCATCCGTGGGACTGGAAGGGAAGAATTGTGAGAAAGCCTTCTGCCCCGGAATGAGGGAGACCCTGTCTGTCAACCGACTAATATTCAGCGAAACTCTGCCCACCTCAGCCGTCGCTTCAGACCAGAATAATTCCACGTTAGGTGACATCATCATAGCAGGAATTTGTTTAGCCCATCGGCCCTTGAGAGAAATCCCGCTGGTGACATTCTCTGCGTCGGTGTGTCTATGCATTCCCACACTCCCACACCCCAATCGGCTTCCCCAACAGCGGGCAGCTGTCTCAGAGTGACTAGGCATTGGGAGGGAAGCGGGATGGGCTGTTTCAGGCCACTGCATTGTCTGCTCTGGGAGCAGGCTACCCTATGCGCTCGGTAGAGCTTCACAGACCTTCCCAAATGCTCGCCGGTACCGAATACAGCGAGTTTCTGTCAAGAGACTGAGACCAGTTTAATGCAAACAGCGTCAGCTTTATTGAGTCATGCAGCTGGATGGAGTAACGGTTGTACTACGGCGGGGCAGCGATCAGCGGCATAGTGTATAGTCAGTACCGATATCAGAGAAAGTGAAAACCGGAAAACTTTAACCCTTTCCCGTAATCAGAGCACAGGAGAATCAGTGTAGTTACATAGAGACAGAGGCAGATCACATCGAACACCCGCTGCCCGTTCTGCCCAGTGTGTGCACCGCTCCAGCGCCGACACGCGGGCGGTGAGACAGAAGTGACCTGTGGCCCCCATCTTCCCCAGTGCGTTCCCCGAAGAAACCCAAACATCCCTTAAAACCCCAAGCGTAAACCTGCGTGACTCGATGTTTTTAATGTCTTCCGGATCTCACTCTTGCACCACGAATGCAAAAGACCCCGGGGCAGGACACATCTGTCTGTTCCCGACTTGGGCACAGTTTTCTCAGGACTGCTTCCCTTATCAACGCGGTGCGATGTTCCTGGGTCAGTGGAGGACCATGGTGGCCGGAAGTCCTCGAAATGGTCTCCTAATCCAGCCACATTGCGGTTATTGTGAGAGTGGGTTATGATCCGTCACGTGTTGTTTACAGGGTGCCGAGGCCAGGCTGGGTGAACAGGCCAGTGCTGTGATTACTGAACAGCGGTATGGGAACACGTTGTTAGCGGAGAGCGTGCCGAAAGCGGTGATTGATACGAAGCAAGGCGGGCGATCCAGGGCTCGTCCTCACATGAGTGGGCAATCCATTTCGCCAGTGGCAACGAACCAGACCTCGTTACTGAAAGGTGAAACAGAGAGAGGTGAGGGGAAAGTTCCTCAGTGCAACCGCTGTACCTGATCAATTTATCTCGTTATCCTGTACACACCTAACTCGCCATCTCTCATCTTCTTTCGCTGCAAGGAGAAAACGCCGAGTTCACTCAGTCGACCCTCATAAGCCATAACCCCAATGAAGGGAATATCTTCGTAAATCTCCCCAGTGCCCTTTCTATGGTTTCCACGTCCTTCCTGTAGTGAGGCGACTGGAATTGAGCACTGTACTTCAAGTGGGGTCTGAACTTGCTCCTACATAGTTGCAACATTACCTCTCAGCTCTTAAACTCAGTGCTGCGGTTGATGACGGCCAATGCTCTGTGCGTCTTCTTAATCACAGTCAACCTGCGTAGCAGCATTGAGTGTCATATGGACTTGGACCCTAAGATCCTTCTAATCCTTCATCCTGACACGAGTCTTACCGTTAATGTTATATTCTGCCACTATATCTGACCTACCAACATTAAATTATCTGCGAAACCTCACACTTATCTGGGTTGAACTCCATCTCCCAATTCTCAGCCCAGAATTGCATCCTATCAATATACCGTTGTAAACTCTGAAAGCCCTGCACACTATCCACAACGCCCCAAACCATCGTATCAACAGCAAATTTACTAACCCATTCCTCCACTTCCCCATCCAGGACATTTATACAAATCAGGAAGAGTAGGGGTCCCAGTACAGAACCCTCAAGCACACCACTGTTCACCGACCTCCATGCAGAATATGACCCCACTAAAACCACACTTCGTCTTCTGTGGGAAGCCGGTCCTGGATCCCATGCCTGCTTATTTTCTCACTACATCCACTGCTCCAATGTGTTTAGTCACATCCTCAAAAAATTCAATCAGGCTCGTGAGACACAACCTCCCCTTGACAAAGCTATTCGGACTATTCCTAATGATATTACACCTCTCAAAATATTCATACATCCTGCCTGTCAGGATCTTCTCCATCAACCTACCAACCACTTAGGTAAGACTCACTTGTCTATAATTTCCTGGGCTTTCTCTACTCCCTTTCTTGAATAAAGGAACAACATCCGCAAACCTCCAATCGTCCGGAACGTTTCCCGTCTCCATTGATAATGCGAAGTTCATCCCAAGAGGCGCATCAATCTCTTCTTTCGCTTATCACAGTAGCCTGGGGTTCAGAATTCTTCCGTACATTTCCCTGAGAACATGTGTCTCCAATTATGCTTCCATTTCCCTGCCTGATAGCCTCGTATTTCCCCTTAGTTCAATTAGTCGTTTTCCTATCTTGTCTGTTCCTGTTCTTCTACAATGCTATGGTAAAGGAGATAGAATTGTGAACACTATCTCCAAAAGTTATGAGGCATGGGATAAGTGGAACCTTGGCTGCTTGGATTAAAAAAATGGCTTAAAGGATGAAAGCAGAAGGTAGTTGTGGAAGGGAAGTATTCTGCCTGGAGGTCGGTGACTAGTGGAGTGCCTGAGCGATCAGCCCTGGGATCCCTACTATTTGTGATTTTTATAAATGAACTGGAAATAGAGGCGGAAGGATGGGTGAGTAAGTTTACGGATGACAAGAAGATTGGAAGGGTTGTGTTTGGAACGGTAGGTTGTAGAAGTTTACAAGAGGATATAGACAGGCTGCAGAGTTGGGCAGAAAAATGGCAGGTAGATGGTGATGAGCTAACGGACAAATCAGCCATTATCTTATTAAATGGTGGGGCAGCCTTGATGTGTCGGATGGCCTACACCTGTTCCTATTTCTTATGTTCTTAAGTTTAGTTCAAGAGGACTCGAATTAAACGTCACATAATGCATGCAGGCTGTTGGGAAGTTTCTTGATTGGTGAGGGAGCTAACGGTTTTTGTGCGAAGGAAAGAGATTAGGGTTCAGGAACGAAACACCTGAGAAAGAAAGCAGGAAGAGCTCGATGGAACGAATAGTCCAATTCCGCTCCTCTATCCTGTGGCTCAGTAGTCTCATTCCATGCATTTTGACCATCGGTCCTTCACCCAAAGCCTTACAAAAGTGCCTATCGAAGCTAACGACCGTGTTATGTTCATTTAAAATCTTTGATACCTCGTTAAAAAATGAAAACCATCCAATGAAATGAGAATGAAAGGCCTCTTCCTCACAGATTCACCCAAGGCACCTTTCGAAATAAACTGCCTGCAGGCAAGATGGGCGTTGTAGAGAATTTCGCTATGCAGGTGAACACATCACAAAGTTGACACCAAGTAACTGGACACAGATACACTGTATAGATACACAGATACGCAGTAGGCGCTGCCTACTCACTCCGAGAATGGACGAGGTCTGATCTGCTCTCCGGGCGCTCAGTGAGTATTCCACCCCGACCCCCGTGACTCTATGTGCTCCTTTCCGCTCTGTCACCGTGAAACAACGGCTTCGTAGGTCACGACCGAAGTGTGATTTAATTACCGAAAGGGGCGTGGTGATGACCAGAGCGGGAATATGGTGAAAAAATACAAAACTAGATTGGACGGGAGGTAGAGAATGGGGGAGTGTCATTTCTGGTCAGGGATAGTATCACGGCTACAGAAAGGGAGGACACTGCAGAAGGATTGTCCCAGAGTCCGACAAGGTGGAAGTCAGAAATAGGAAGGGTGCTCTCTCGGCCTCTAAATAGCCCTCGGGACACCGAGGAGCAGATAAGCAGGCAGATTTTAGAATGGTGCAGGAAATGCAGGGTAGTAGTTATGGGTGATTTCAACTTCCCTCATATTGACTGGCACCTCCTGAATGCAAGGGAGATGCAAGGGATGAATTTGTCAGGTGTGTTCAAGAAGGATTCCTGACACAGTATGTGGACTGGCCGACGAGAGGCGAGGCAATACTGGATCTAGCTCTGGGTAATGAACCTTGTCAGGTGACAGGACTCTTGGTGTGGGAGCATCTTGGTGAGGGTGACCACAACTCCCTTAGCTTCAGCATAGCTACGGAAAGGAATAAAATCAAACGAAATGTAAAAGTGCTTAACGGGGGAAGGGCTAACTTTGAAGGGATGAGGCAGGAACTAGCGAGAGTAAGTTGGAAGTAGATTTTCAAATTGGAAAGCGCAGAAGTAATGTGGGAGAAGTATAGGGACAACATGAGCTGGGCTTAGGATAGATTTTTCCCACTGAGGCAAGGAAAAAATAATAGGAAAAGGGAGCCGTTGCTGACGAACCATGTGAGACAACTCGTCAAGTGGAAAAAGGAAGCATATGTTAGATATAAGAATCCGGAAGTAGCAGGGGCTCATGGGAAACATAGGGTAGCCAGGATGGAGCTAAAGAAACGACTTAGGGGAGCTCGAAGGGGGCATGAGAAGGCCTAGGCATGTCGGATTAAGGAGAACCCAAGGCGCTCTATGCATATCTGAAGGATAGAAGGATGACGAGAACGAAGGTGGGACCGCTAAAGAATAAAGAGGGCAACATGTGCCTTGAGGCGGAGGATGTTGGGGAGGTCCTAAATGAATACTTTGTTTCAGTATTCGCAAGTGAAAAGGATCTTGATAAGGATGAGGTCGAAGTAGAGCGGGATTGTGTGTTGGACAGTGTGGAGATTAAGAAAGAGGTGCTGGATCTTCTTAAAAATCATTAATATTGATAAATCGCCAGGGCCGGATATGATTCACCCCAGCTTGTTGTGGGAACTGAGAGGAGAGATCGCAGGAACACTAGAGAAGATCTTTGAATCCTCTATGGCAGCAGGGGAAGTGCCGGAGGACTGGAGAATGGCAATTGTAGCTAACTTGTTTACAAAAGGTAATAGGGAGAATCCTGGGAACTTTCGACCTTTGATTCTTACGTCGGTTGTATGCAAACAACTGGAAAGGATTCGTAAGGTTAGGATCTACGAGCATTTGGAGAAGCACAGTCTACTCACATGGCTTTGTGAAGGGAAGATCGTACCGTACGAGCCTGATTGAGTTTTTTGAAGAGGTGACAATATAAATTGGTAAGTGCAGGCAGTGGATGTGGTCTACATGGACTTTAGCAAAACATTTGACAAGGTCACTCATGAGAGACTATTCCAAAACGTCATGAGGCATGGGATACGTGGAACCTTGGCTGTTTGGATTAAGAAAGGCTTTAAGGAGGAAAACAGAAGATAGTTGTTGAAGGAAAGTATTCTGCCTGGAGGTCGGTGACTAGTGGAGTGCCGCAGGGATCTGTCCTGGGACTTCTGCTATTTGTGATTATTATAAACGACCTGGATGCAGAGACGGATGGATGGGTGAGTAAGTTTGCGGATGACAGGAAGATTGGAGGAGTTGTGGACGGAGCTGTAGGTTGTCGAAGGTTACAAGAGGATATAAACAGGCTGCAGAGTTGGGCAGAAAAATGGCATATGGAGTTCAATCCGGATAACTGTGAGATGATGCATTTTGGAAGGACAAACCAGAAGACTGAGTACAGGATTAATGGTCAGTTACCCAAGAGCGTGGATCTACAAAGCGACTTTGGGATTCAAATCCATACATCCCTCAAGTTCGCTGCACAGGTTGATAGGGTAGTTTTGAAGGCCTATGGGATGCTAGGCTTCATTAACAAGGGGATTGTTCAAAAGTAGAGAAGTCATGTTGCAACTCTCAAATTTCTGTTGAGACCGCACTTAGAGTATTGTGTTCAATTCTTATCACCTCATTATAGGAAGGATGTGGAAGCTACGGAGAGAGTGCAGAGGAGATTTGTCAGGATTTTACCTGGTTTGGAGAACAAGTCATATGAAGCAACGTTATAAGAGATGGGACTTTTCACTTTGGAGCATAGAAGAATGACCGGGGACTTGATAGAAGTCTACAAGGTTTAGAGAGGCATAGATAGGGTGGATAGTCAGTACCTGTTTCCCAGGGGACCAATAGCAAACACTAGAGGGCATAGGTACAAAATTAAGGGCGGGTTGTTTCGGGGAGACATCGGGAGTAAGTTTTCTACACAGAGCGTTGTGAGTTCCTGCAATGACTCGCCAGGGATGGTGGTGGAGTCTAAAACATTAGAGGTATTTAAAGCCTTTTGGGCAGGCACATGGAATAAAGAAAAATAAAGAGTTATGGGGAAGTGTGTGGGGTTTAGTACTTTTTTAAAGGAATATTTCGTTCGGCACCATGAAGGGCTGAAGGGTCTGTACTGTGCTATAGTTTTCTATGGTTCTAAAGGTTATGTCATTGTGTCCAATCTGCTGCAGTAGATATGTACGCATTTGAAGTAATATAGTCTGAATAAAGATAGTCAGCATGGTCTTGCCAATTGCAGGTCCTGTCTCAAGAATGTGATTAAATTCGTTCGGGTGCTGCGAACCAGGTTGCAGGTTTATACGATGATGGTGTATGTTATCAAGAGGTTTGATAAGATTCCTCATTGTTGGCCCATTCAGAAAGTCATGTGACAGGGAATCCAGAGAATCTTGTCTGTGTAGGTAGGGAACTGCCTTGCCCGAGAAAGAGTGTGCTAGCAGTTGGAGATTATGCCACCTGGAGTTCAGTGAGATACTGTGTTCCATAGAGATCTGATCAGAGACTCTTGGACTTTCTGAATTTTACAAAAGATTTTGATGAGGAAATGAATAGACATAGATATCAGGCAAAATATGGATGCTAATGGATAATGTGGTGGGTTGTCGCAGGTTACAATTGGGCATTGATGGGTGCAGAGCTGGGTTGAGAAATGGCAAGTCAAGTTGAGCATGGGGAAGAGAGAAGAATTGCACTTTGAAAGGTCGGATTAGAATGCAGAATGCATGGATTATGACAGGCTAGTTGAAAATATTGAGGAGAAGAAGATCTTTTAGCCTTCATATAATCTTTAATGTTTCCGCGCCATTTAATAGGGTAGTTAAGGATGTGTATGAGGTACACGAGGTACACGAGGTACTGTTGCAGCACTATAAAACACTGGTTAAACCATATTTTAAATTTTGTACTACACTGTAGAGTGGAAAAAAATGCCAAGGGGAGGAAATTTTAAAGCGATTTAGGGCTATGTATAGGGGCAGCCAGCGGTGCGTTATTACCCATAGTGGTGAGTGTGTGAAACGGAATAGCAATGGTGGTGGTCTAAACACACACATTTGGGTCATTTCAGAGACTGTCTTAGCACACGGATTACGGAGAAATAGACGGCTCTGTAGGAGAGCAAGTTTAGAGTCGGTAAAACATCAAGGACCAAAGGGCCATCAAAAAGCTGTCCTGTTGAATGTTTTCTTATCTATGTACGTGATAAACTAGGATGGTCAGCACAGTTTATAATAGGGAAGATCATGCCTGGGTAACGTATCAGGAGCTCAAGGTAGGGACAGGGGTCACTGACCACACCAGGTTCGTGGACTCATTAAAGATCGAAAGGAAGCTGTTCCCTTGAAGGAGCAGAGTGAGGAGAAATTTGTTTCTCTTTCCCGCCGCCGTAGAGCTCCCCACCCCCCTCCCCCCGCCCCGACCGTGCATGAGCCCAAGCCTGGTACTTTAACGTCTCTGTTTCATCAACTAGCGCAATCACAGACACAACATTCCAATGCCCCTTACCCTGCCGGCATCGAGCTGAAGTCATACGATACCCTGATGGAGATGGTGAAAAAATAACAAAAAATCATTAATCGCCCGACATCGTGAAGTTAACAATCCACAATCCACATCTCACTCACACTCAACACTGATCCCTTCCTGATGTGCTCAGAGGCAGCACCGGGACACGTTGGATCTCCGGATTTAACATCAAGTTCAACCCTTCAACGGAACTCCTTTCCTTAATTTACCAGAGAACCCTGCTGCAGTTCACTCTGGGCGCTAGCCCAGCTTACCGCTTTTCTCACATACACACACGATGCAGCAGTTACATCGTTTCACGTTTCGCAGGAGCAACTTGAAGACAGATGCGTCTGGAATAAGTAGCGTGCGATCACACTGATTGGTTTGAACTACAGGGTCTCCAATAGCTGCTAGAACATTAATGAACAGACAGGTAATGAACGCAATAACCTGTGTGAAATTAAATTTTGATCTCATTGGAAATTTCAAATTCCCCAATACAAAAATGTACATTCTCAATGCAAGGCGATTAGATGGGGAGAATGTATTAATTGGATGATTTATTAAATGAATATGTGCACCGTCCAACGAGAGGAGGTGCCCGACTGAAAAGGCAAACATGAGTAAAGTTCCTTAAATTCGGATCAAACGGAGCAAATCAGGAGTATAACGAAGCCAGTAATGTACGGAAAAAAAGAATGAGGATAACCAAGAGGGGACGTGAGAGGTCCTTGGCAGGCAGGATCAGGATGAATTTAATTAAGCAACGTTCTATGCCAATGTCAGTATCAAATGAATAACTAGGGGCCGTGATTTTTTGGCAGTGCGCGAGGCTAGTTTTGCTTTAATGCGGAACATGTGAGTGAAGTATTCACTGAGTATTTTGTTTCCGTTTTTATCTAGGTAAAAGACATGGAGGAGCAGCAGATCGGTTGTCAGTGCATAAATATGCTAGGTGTTTAGAGCAAAATTAGGAAAAAGACCTCGGGACTCGGAATGAATTTTCAGGTGAATAAGTCCCCAGGTCATGATGGGAGTTCCATAGGTTTGTGACGGAAGCAAGAGACAGGATTGCACGATCCTTGGAAAAATATCTTCTCTAGCCACATGCGAGATGCCAGAGGACAGGTGAATGGCTAAAGTTTTACATCTTCATGAAAAGCGAAAATAGGGAAATCCTGGAAACTATTTACCAGTGAGTCTCAGGTTAGTTCCATTCCAGTGAGATATTAATTATTTAATGGCCTTATTGAACCTGGAGTTTTAATTAGTGAAACACAGCAAGGATCTATACTGGGACCTCTTCTGTTTGTGGTGTGAATAAATAACCGGGATGTAGATGTAGACAGGTTGTTGATGATATCCAGAATTGATGGAGTTGTGGATCGTGTAGAAGGACTTGCAGAGCATCCAGCGCAACGTAGATCAGTTGCAGATATAGTCAGAAAAATGGTAGAAGCAGTTCAACCCAGATAAATGTGGGATGTTGCACCTTGGTAGGGAAAATGCAAGGAGAAAGTACACTCCAAGAGCAAAGACCCTTAACTGTGTTGAGTTCAGAGAGACATTGGTGTCCAAGTTTAGAGCTCGTTGGTAACAGGTACACAGGTCGATAAAGCGATTAAGGATGTTTAATCAATGTTCGCTTTTATTAGTTGAGGAATTAGTATAGTTGCGAGTAGGTTATATCGCAAGTTTATAAATATCCAGTTCGTCTGCATCTAGAGTATTGCATACAGTTTTAGTCTTACTACCATGGGAAGGATTTTGAGGCTTTGGGCAGGGTGCAGAAGAGGATTACCAGGATCTGGTTCAGAGGCCATGTGCTAACTTGAGAGATACAACAACTTGTGTTGCTTTCTTTGGAGCGGAGGGGGCTGAGTAGAAATTATGATAGCCATAGATGGAATTCACAGTATCTTTTTCCCAGGGCAGAAATACCTAATATCAGAGGTTGTAGGTTGAGAGGGGTTAGGTTCGAGGGTGATGTGAGGGGTAACTTTTTTTAACCCAGAGATTGGTGAATCCTTGGACTGTACGGTCTGGTGAGGTGGTAGAGGCAAATAAATCAGAGGTTATAAGTGACGCTTAGATATGAAGCTCCATGATTGTGAGTAACGTGGAAGATTATGGACATTGTATAAGTTGGAGGGATTTGGTTTAGGAGAGGTTTTATTTACTCTTCAGTTCGGCACCATATTGTTGGCCGAGGGGCCTGTTGCAATACTGTACTCTTCTCTGTTCTATGTTCTATCGCTGCCACCCTTCCAGCAGCATGAAAGCACACCCGATGTTGCGACGCCTTTGGTTCATTTAACTCCTCCTTACAGACGCAGCTTTCGCATTCCACTTACCCGCCAATGGAGACTTCTGCTCCCCAGAAGGATCTCCTATTTGAAAGACGTGAAGAAGTTAACAAAAATGGTTCAGTGAAAAACGCTCAGAGATAAGGTGCAGTGTTCACTCAGCCTTCTCTCAGTGCACGGTGCGGGTTGAGGTGCTGCCTTTAAATGGGACGGTACAGAAGGTCCATATTTTATGGAGACTCAGCAGTAAATAGAGGCTTAGGGAATGCGGGAATTGTCCGACCGAGCGCGTTGTAAATATTTTCGTAAAACTGTACATATATTACTATTACGCATTCTTTATTTAAATAATTCATTAGGGGTCATATATAGGAGGTGCATAAATGGCATACGTGATATGTGAGTGCCTCACTAATAGAAAACTAAGTAGACAAGTTACCCGTACACCTCCGCATTTAATTTGATTATTTTCTAGAGTTAGTAAGCATAACAGCACTGGATAGGAAGGCATCAATGTTGTGGGCAGAGAAGGGTAGTGTTATCCTGGGTAGATCTTCTGATTCTCATAAAAAAGGACAAAAGTGTGAGCTCAATTCCCGTGTTGCATCTGCAGGGAGTGGAAGTGTTGGCTCGAATGATTAGGGGACACCACAGCTGTGCAATATGTGCGGTCCAGAGGGGCCACAACATATCCAAAAAGACCACAGCATTACGTAAGAAAACAAACGTTAGGCCCCAGGAATATTGGGTAAATTGAAAATGATGATGAAGATGTTGGAATGGAGATCAGGGAAAATTACTATGGAGTGAAATGTGTACTTAGCAGCTGCTTTCATTCAATAAGACGCCAGTAATATGCTCGAAATGCACGAGATATCGGAATCAAAGCGAGTATTACGGCCATCACAAAAGAACAGTTGGTGGGAAGATTGAACAGTCTGGAAGTGAGGAAATTACCTGGGTTAGATTAACTTCACGTCAGGCTTCAGGAAGGCACAGCGGAATACATCGTCGAGGCATTGTTAGGAAAAGTAGCAGAAGATTATAAATGGTGAATGTGACTCTGCGCTTTTGACCAGGGGAGCGGGGAAGACGGCAGCCTCTTCGTGGGCAGTTATCCGACCTTGGCTACGCTGAGCTGCTTGAGAGTACTTCAAGTCTCACTTGAGGAAGTTTGAGCGCTGCGCTGGTTGCCCACAGAAAGCTGCGGGTGGTTCGGTGATCACTGGCGTTCCGCAGGGATCTACACCATGTGATATTTATAAAAGATTTAGATGAGCAGGTGTAACGGTGAGTTAGGACATTTGATAATTGTACGAAGGTTGGTTCGTGGATAGTGCCCACGAAGACCCGGCAGGACATCTGCAAATTTTGACAAACTTCTATAGGTGTGTATTTAGAGTATCTCAACTGGCTGCATTACACCTTGCTGTATATAGACTGATGCCCTTGAACGGAATATCATTGAAAACGTAGTGGACACCAGCCAGTTCATCACGAATATTACCCCGCCTTCAACCGCGGAAAACTTCTGGATGGAGGCTGACGCAGAAATTCAGCATCCATCATCGAGGATCCCTGCAAGTCTGCTCATGCTGTATCCCCGCTGCTGTCATATTTAAGAAGGAACAGGCACCTTACAAACCACATAGCCTGGTTCAGGAACAACAATCACTCCGGAAAAGTAGGTTATTGAACCAGAAGAGATGACTTCACTCAGTTCACTCGCCCATTGCTAAACTGTTCTCAGAATCTATGGACACTCCCAATGACTCTGTATCCGATAATCTCCATATCGATATTTATTGCTTACTCAGCTGTTATTATACCGATTTCTTATTTTCCATTTTGGCTTTCCTCGTGTTGTTCATTCCGTTCAGTGGTCGCTTATCTGTCTGTTGGCTGTAACATTACGAGAAGATTAGAAGAGCACAGGGCCGTAAGGTACAGGCGCAGAATGCGGCCATTTGGTCCATTGAGTCTATTGCATCATTTTATCACAGCTGATCCATTTTGTGTTCCCTTTCGGCCACTATCTCCTGTCTTCTCACGTATCCCTTCAGGTCCTGACTAATCAGCATTCAGTGTTGCTGTGTCTGAAATATACTAAATAACTCGGCACAACAGCTGCCTGTGGCAACTAAGTACACAGATTTACACTTTCTAAAGGACACCCCTCTATTCTGCTGTTTCTTCTTGTCTTAGACTCCAGCACAATTGGACGTAAACCTTCAAATGATCTCTATCGAAAAACGTTCAATCTTCCATGGGTTTGAATTCGGACACCCTCGCTCTTCTGACCACCAGTGAGTAGAGGCCGAGAGCAATCAGATGTTTCCCAGTGGCCACAAATTTTAATTCCACGTCCGATTCTCATTCTGATATGTCTATCCATGGGCTCCTCTACTGTCAAGATGAAGCCACACTCAGGTTGGAGGAACAACTCCTTATATACCGGCTGAGTAACCTCCAACATGATGGCATGAACATTGACTTCTCCAACTTCCGCTAATGCCCTCCTCCCCTTCTTACCCCATCCCTGGCATATTTAGTTGTTTCTTTTTCTCTCTCTTTCTGTCTCTCTCTGTCCATCACTTTGCTTGTTCTCCATCTCCCTCTGGTGCACCCCTCCTCCTTTCTTTCTTTCTTTCTTCCGAGGCCTCCGTTCCATGATCGTTTTCCTTCTCCAGCTCTGTACCACTTTCGCCAATCACCTTCCCAGCTCTCAGCTTTTCCCCACCCCCTCCGGTCTTTTCCTTTCATTTCGCATTTCCCCCTCCGGTCTTTTCCTTTCATTTCGCATTTCCCCCTCCGGTCTTTTCCTTTCATTTCGCATTTCCCCCTCCGGTCTTTTCCTTTTATTTCGCATTTCTCCCTCCTCCCACTGCTTTCAAATCTCTTTGTAACTTTCTTTCAGCTAGTCCTGACGAAGGGTCTCGGCCCGAAACGTCGACAGTGCTTCTCCTTTTAGATGCTGCCGGGCCTGCTGCGTTCCACCGGCATTTTGTGTGTGTTGTTTGAATTTCCAGTATCTGCAGATTTCCTCCTGTTTGTTTTTTACATGACAGTCCTTCCAATCCAGGACATATTTTCCTCAACCTCCTTTGAATTCTCGAAATTGTCAGCACATACATCCTTAGAAGAGAGGCCCGAAACTGAGTACAAACTCCAAGTGAGTCCTCTTCAATGTTTTAGAAATCCTCATAATTACGTCCTTGCTTTCTTCTATGCTATTTCTCTTGAAATAGTTACTGACATTGTACTTTCCTACCGCACCTGCGATTCGGCAAGGAAACTTGACTTTATATCCTTGCTCAAGGACACCCGAAATCCTTTACACCTCAGATCTTTGATTTTGTTTCTGCTGTTGGAAAGTAACCTACCTATTTATTTCTTCTGTCAATTTACATAACCATCAACTTCCTGACAAGTATTCTATCTGTCACTTGTTTGTGCATTCGTTTCATCTGTCTAAGTCTTTATTTAGTCCATTAATCTCCTCTAAACTGTCTGAAAGTCTACATATTTCGTATCATCTGCAAACTTGGCCACAAAGGTATCAGTTTATTATCCAATTCATGACACGAAACTTTAAAAGAAGCTCTCCAAGCACTGATCCCTGAGGACCAACCATAGTCATCGGCAGACAAACAAAAAAGGTTCCCTTTATTCGCACAATTTGCCTTCTGCCTATCCATGCTAGTATATTTTCTGTAATACCATCGGCACTTCAGTTGTTAAGCAGTCTCACGAGCGGTACCTGTTTTGAAGGCATTCTAAAAGTCCATGTATTTATCATCCCCCTCTGGCTATGATGCTTCTTATTTTCTCAAAAAAAAAACAAACAAAATAAAACAACAGATTTTCAAACAGGAGGTTCCCTTGAGGATATCTTGCTGATCAGGGGCTATTTTATCATGGGCCTGCAAGTTCGCCGAACTACATCCTTACCAACCGCTGATGTCGGGTTAACCTGTCTATAATTTATTTAAATATACGCCTCTCTCTTCTTGAGGAGTTACGTGTCATTTGCAATTTGCCATTCCACCGCAAGCATGTCTGAGGATTTATTTCGGAACCAGGACCTCCACAATCACTTCAGTTCCTCTTCAGAAACCGAGAATGTATGCCAACCCGAACAGCTGACATCCGCATTACACCTTTCCAAGAAATTTCTTCTTTGAAATGGCAACTTCTCACACTTCTGCCCGCTGTGACTCTCTACCCCCGAAGCTTTACACAGTAACGTGTGATGCAAAATACTTGTTCAGTTAGTCCGCCTTTGCCCTGTCCCCCATTACTAAGTCTGCAGCTTTGTTTCCAAAAGTCCGATATCCACACCCGTCACTCTTGTACACAGTATGCATCTGAATAAACCTTTGACATCGTATTTGATATTATTGGATAGTTCGTCTTCGCGTTCCAAATTTTCCTTTTCAATTAGTATTTATTTCTCCTCTGCTGGTTTTTAAATGTTTCCCTGTCTTCTAATTTCCCATTTATGTTTGCTCTACGATAAGACCTCGTTGTGACTTTTGTGTTGCTTTTGACGCCTCTTGACAGACATGGATGTCACTCATTTACTTTACAATGCTTCTCCCTCTGAAGGGTGTATATAACACACGCCTTTTCTTTTCGGAAAATCGGAAATTCGGAATTTTTTTTTCGGAAATTCCAGCCATTGCAGCTCTGCCTTCAAAGCTGCCGGTGCAGTTTTCCATTCAATTTTAGCCAACTCCTCTCTCATGCCACTGCAATTTCATTTCCTCCATGGTAATGATGACACATATCACTCTCGCTTCCCCGTCTCAAATGTC
Source organism: Hypanus sabinus (assembly GCF_030144855.1). Classification (NCBI taxonomy): domain Eukaryota; kingdom Metazoa; phylum Chordata; class Chondrichthyes; order Myliobatiformes; family Dasyatidae; genus Hypanus; species Hypanus sabinus. The sequence goes on from NW_026779103.1 coordinate 869,124, forward strand.
AGTGTGAATACATCTTAACGTAACTGGGAAGAAAATAACTTTTGGTATCGTGCATTATATTATTGGCTAGTATGCCACCCAAATTCATCTCTTCCCTTTTCATCACTTTTAGTTGCCTTTTGCTGGATATTTTAAAAACAGCGGAATCATCCAATTTACCGCTCACTTTTGCTACCTTGTATGTCCTTTCCTTTTTGTAATGCAATCCTTACCGCCATTTGTCAGCTACGGTTGATTACCCGTGCGACTTGATAACATTTTCCTCTGCGGTCCACATCTATCCTGTGCCTTGGAAAATTAAAACCAGAAACATCATCTCTGATTTCCCGTCAAGTCAGCTAATATCTTCCTCCAATTCACCTCGGTAAGCTCCTTTCTCATGGGCCTTTATATCCCCTTAATTCATTGCGATACTGATTCATGTGAGTTACACTGGTCCCTCTCAAATTGTAATATAAATTCAATTATATTATGAGCATTCTCTCCTGAAGTTTTTTTTTCCCTACCTTAATCTCCCTCATAAGGCCTGGTTTATTACACAACAACTAATCTAATATTGCCTTTCCCCGAGTAACCTACAGCTGCTTAAAACAGCCATCTCTTAGGCGATCGACAAATACCCTTCGTTGCTATCCCACAACAACCTTTTCCACCAATCACCTTACATATTAAAGACCCTCATTTACACTTCTAATACTCATTTTCTAGCTCATTTTGCATTCTCAAAAACACGGCTACTATTTTGATTTCCGTAAATGCATCCCAAACAGCTTTTGTTTATACTCTTTCGGTTTCATAACTCCGCCTACAAAGATTCAACGGTCCAGGACTCTTTGCAACCTCTTTCTAAAGATGCATTACCAACCGATAACACTCCCTGGTTGTCCTTTCAACACCGAGTATATCTTTTGATGTTCAGCTCCCAGCTATGGTGTGCTTTCAGCCACGAGCAATCCCAAATTTCGGCACAAGTTCATACACGTTATTCTGAATGGCACGCGCATTTAAATGCAGCACCTTCCGTCCTGCATTCTTCGCCCTTTGGAACTTTGCTTCAGTGCCTGAATTTAACTCTTTGTTCTGTCTGCATTTGTACCAACCATTGACATCTCCTTCCTTACATTAATGCTACAAACAGCATCTACATATAAACCCGTGGGCGCATCCTCAGCAAGACATCCTATTTCCCGTTCCACTGCCATCTTAGTTTACACAACTTCCAACGGCTCTGGTAAATCTGAGAAAGTCAATTGTTTTCTCTAGATTCTCAGAAATGCTTCAACAAGTTGCCGCCCATGAAGAAGCTCAGGGAGCAAAGTGCGCTTGGTGTTACTGAAGCGCACCCGACCTTATCCGTCAGTTTGAGCAGCCACCCGATACAGCGGAACTGTAGCTTGATTGATCGCCCCGCACAGAGTCACAGAGTCCGATTTCAACTTACTCGCCACTGGTAAGGGCTCCCGCAGACGTGCGTACGCTACGTTTTCTGAGCCTGTGGGGAAACATAGAAATGATTATATCTCCGTGATCTGTAATCCGTAATCCGCTTCCCCTGTCATCAAACCATCCCCTTTTGGCCATTTCCCGGTCCTGCTACCCACGGCGACATGCATTTCTGATTCGCTGCCAAATTTTTCAAGCATGTCAGCCTGAAAAGGGATCCGTTTGAAGCATGCGAAGTAAACAGAGGACGAGAGGACCTGACAACCGGACGGGATGCTCAGCGAGGCACAAATGCGACGGACAGTGAGCAGAGGGCGGAGCCGAGAGGGGGGCCAGAGCTCGGGTAAGTTATTAAGCAGGGCGGCAGGCTGAGTACATGAGCTGGGTTGAAGGGCTGTCTGTGGATGACCATGCAAAACCTCAGGAGCGTTCTTTGTTCACAGGAGACAGTAGCTGTGTGATTGTCAAGTAACGTAACGGGAATGCACAGCAAGGACAGAGTTCACCTGTGACAGTTTCCCCACAGTATCACCATATAACAATTACAGCACGAAAACAGGCCATCTCGGCCTTTCTCGTCCATGCCGACGCTTACACTCATCTAGACCTACTGGCCCGCACTCAGCCCATAACCCTCCATCCCTTTCCTATCCATAATCCGATCCAATTTTGCTTTAAATGAGAATACCGAACCTGCCTCTGCCACTTCTACTGGAAGCTCATCCTACACAGCTACCACTCTCTGAGTAAAGAAATTCCCCCTCGTGTTACCCGTGAACCTTTGCCCCCTAACTCTCACCTTATGTCCTCTTGTTTGTATCTCCCCTACTCTCAATGGAAAAAGCCTATCTACGTCAACTCGATCTATCCCCCTCATTATTGTAAATACCTCTATCAAGTCCCTCTCAACATTCTACGCTCAGAAGAATATATACGTAACTTTTACAACCTTTCCCTGTAACTTAGGTGCTGAAACCCAGTAACATTCTAGAAAATCTTCTCTGTACTCTTTCTATTTTGTTGATATATTTCCTGTAATTCGGTGACCAGAACTGTAACACAATAATAAGAAGAGGACAGCCAAATACGACAGACACACGGTCACCGGGTCTTTGGCACTGAGGGTTTTGCAGTGGCTCAGAAGAGCAGATTGGTGAAGCTGACTGCAGTGTGATAGAAGACTCCACAGTCAGAGGAACAGAGACGAGATTCTGTGGGCACTATTGCGATATCCGGATGATAAGTTACCTGTCCATTCGCGGGTAAGTGATGTCTCAGTTAGGGTCCAAGAGAGAAACGATGTCTTAAGAGTAGATAAGCACAAATGGTTTATTAAGACGAATAGACAGAGTGGAGAGGCAGCGCCTCTTCCCCAGGGCACCATTGCTCAATACAATAGGACATGGCTTCAAGGTAAGGGGAGGGAAGTTCAAGGGGGATATTAGAGGAAGGTATTTTACTCAGGGAGTGGTTGGTGCGTGGAGTGAACTGCCTGAGTGAGTTGTGGAGGCAGATACACTAGTCAAATTTAAGAGACTACCAGACAGGTATATTGAGGAGTTTAAGATGGAGGGTTATAGGGGAGGCATGGTTTAAATTTCGGCACAACATTGTGGTCCGAAGAACCTGAACAGTGCTGTATCGTTCTATGTTTCTATGGCATAAAGAGACACAATAACGAAGTCCTGCAGAGAGAGTTTAGGGGGGCTCGATAGAAAGTTGACAAACTGGACCTACAGGACAGTATCCTCTCGATTGCTGTACCACATGGACAAGCCGAACCAGGGGTGCGTGAAAAGTGCTGGCTGATGAGCAGGATTTTCGAGATCTTGAATATAGAGATTCGCGGTAGATTTTCTGAATTTATGGAGCGATCGATCAATAAGCAAGTATACATAAACAGAAATAACTTTCAGACAGGAACGCAAGTAAGTTTAAAACAATATGCAGACTTTTGAGCAAGTTTTCTTCGAATTGGCCATTCGATGTCGTAGTGCATTAAAAGAGCTGCTTTTTTATGCAACCCTCGCTTCGCCTAGCGGCGTAATATAATAGGTGATAAACCCCGGCCCGGGAAAACGTAAGGAATCACGTTTGGGTGGATGCTGTGCGATGGGTGCCCTGTTACAGAACAGTGCCCGAAATAACAAACAGTGCAAAATATGCCATTAAACGGTTGAGCTTTATAACTGTTAGTTTGACTATCTGGTTAGTAGAGAAACGAAATAAAGGAAAAATAAACAATCTTATTAGACTGTCAGTGCGCAAAGTTGGAGCTCAGTCACAGGCCGATCGTTTAGCATTAACCTCTTCCGATCGTCGCTACCATTTGGACCCTTGCTCCCAGTCCACCCCGTCCGGCGGTCTACCAAATATCTCCGTTCGTGCCTTCCCCCCTCATGTCCCTGCATCGCTGGCAAAAGCAGGGCGAAATAAACTCCTACCAGATTCACAACAGAGTGCAACAAAATCCCGATTGGTTAACCAGCATACAAACGTCATAGAACCATACAACATTACAGAACAGAAACAGATCACTTGCCAATTCTTGGCTGTGCCGAACCATTTTTCTGCCTAGTCCCAACTACCTGCACCTGGACCATATCCCTCCATGCACCTCTTATCCATGTACCTGTCCAAGATTTTCTGCAATGTTAAAAGTGAGCTTACATTCACCACTTCAACTGGCAGCTCATTCCACAATTCCACCACTCTCAGTTTGAAGAAGCCCCCCCCCATGTTACCTTTTAAATTTTCTCCCTTCACCCTTAACCCATTTCCTCTGTTTTCTTTTTCCCCTAGCATGTGAAAAAAGCCTGTTTGCATTCACTCTATCTATACCCAATATAATTTCATATACCCCTCTCAAATCTGCCCTCTTTCTTCTGCGTTCCAGGGAATAAAGCCCTAACCCAGTCAAACTTTATCTGTAACTCAGTTTCTCAAGTCCCGGCAGCATTCTTGTAATCCTTCACTGCACTGCTTTATCCTTATGGATATCCTTCCTGTAATTTGGTGACCGGAATTGCAAAAGATACTCCCAATTCGGCCTCACCAATGCCTTATGCAACCTCACCATAACATTCCAACCCCTATACTCAATACTTTGATTTATAAAGGACAACGTACCAAAAGCTCTTTTTACGACCCTATCTACCTGTGACGCCAATTTTAAGGAATTTTTACCTGTATTCCCTGATCGCTCTATCCTGCTGTCCTCCTCACTGCCCTACCATTGTATGTTCTACCTTGGTTTGTCATTCCAAAGTGCAATACCTCAAACTTGTCTGTATTAAACTCAGTCTGCTATTTCTCAGCCCATTTTACGGCTGGTTCAAATTCCTCTGCAAGCTTTGAAAACCTTCCTTACTGTCCACTGCATTTCAAAACTTTGTATGTTCAGCAAATTGGAGGATCAAATTTGCCACATTATCATCCAGATCATTGATATAGATGACTAATAACAATGGACCCAGCACTGATCCCTGTGGCATACCACTAGTCACAGGCCTCCACTCATAGTAGCAATCCTCCACTACCACTCTCTTGCTTCTCCCAATGAGCCAATGTCTAATCCAATTCATTATCTCACCATGTGTACCAAGCGACAAAAAATATTGAAAACTAACCTCCTATGCGGGACCTAGTCAAAGGCCTTAATGAAGTCCATGCAGACAACATCCACTGCCTTCCCTTCATCCACTTTCTTGGTAACCTCCTCGAAAAAGTCAAATAGATTTGTGAAACATGTCCCACCACGCACAAAGCCAATTATCCCCTCAATCACACTTAGAACCATAGAACATTACAGTACGGAAACAGGCCGTTAGGCCCTTCGTGGCTTTGCTGAACCATTTTCTGCCTAGCCACAATAACCTGCACCGAGACCATTTCCCTCCATACCCCTCTCATCCAAGTACCTATCCAAGTTTTTCTTAAATGTTAAAAGTGAGCCTGCATTCACCACTTCAACTGGCAGCTCATTCCACCCCACTACTGTGTGTGAAGAAGCTTCCCATAATGATCCCTTCAAACTTTTCCCTTTTCACCCTTAACTTATGTCCTCTGTTATTTTCTCCCTAGCCTCAGTGGAAAAAAGACTGCTTGGATTCACTCTATCTGTACCCATCATAAATTTAGTCTCCCCTCATTCTTCTACACTCCACGGAATAAAGACCTGGCCTATACAACCTTTCTCTTTAACTCATTTTCTCAAATCCTGGCAACATCTGTGTAAACCTTCTCTGCACTCTTTCAACCTTATTAATATCCTTCCTCTAATTAGGTGACCAAAACAGCACAGAATACTCCAAATTCGAACTCACCAATGACTTATGCAACCTCACCATAACATTCCAAATCTTATACTCAATTTTTTGGTTTATTCAGGCCAATGTGCAAAAAGCTCCCTTTACGACCCTGTCAATCTGTGACGTCTCTTTTAGGGAATTATGTATCTGTATTCACAGATCCCCCTGTTCTACTGCATTCCTCAGTTACCTTGTATGTTCTATCTTGGTTTGTCCTTCCAAAGTGCAATACCTCACACTTAGTCTGCATTAACCTCCATCTGACATTTGTCAGCCCATTCCTCCAATTGGTCAAAATCCCTCTGCAAGCTTTGAAAACCTTCCTCACTTTCCACTACACCTCCAATCGTTGTATGATCAGCAAATTTGCGGATCCAATTTGATCTGGATGACAAATAACAATGGACCCAGTACTGATCCCTGTGGCACACCAATAGTCACAGGCCTCCACTCAGAGAGGCAATCCTCCAATACCACTCTCTGGCTTCTCCCATTGAGTCAATATGTAATCCAATTTACTACCTCACCATGTATACCTATCGACTGAATCTTCCTAACTAACCAATACAACATCCATTTCTTTCCCTTCATCCGCTTTCCTAGTAACCCCCTTGAAAAATTCTAATAGATTGGTTAAGCATGACCTACCACACACAAAGCCGTGTTGACTCTCCCTATTAAGTCCCTGTCTATCCGAATACTTGTACATCTATCTCTTAGTAACCCTTCCAATAATTTACCTACTACCAACAACAAACTTACTGGCCTAACATTTCCGGGAATAACTTTAGAGAATTTGATAAACAGCAGAACAACATGAGCTATCCTCCAATCCACCGACACCTCACCCGTAGTACCGACATTTTAAATTTCTCTGCCAGGGCACCTGCAATTATAACACGAGTCACCTTTAGGGTCCGAGGGAAAAACCTGTCAGGTCCTGGGGAGTTATGAACTCTGATTTCCCTCAGGATAGCAAGCACCTCCTCCTCTTCAATCTGTATAGGTTCTATGACGTCCCTACTTTTTTTGCCTGGTTTACATTGACTTCATGTCAGTTTCCTTAAGAAATACAGACGCGCAAATAAAAGACCATTTAAGATCTTCCCCATTTCTTTTGGTTCCACATATAGCAAACCACTCCCATCTTCAAGAGGACTAATTTTATCCCTTACTATCCTTTTGTTCTTCATAATTCTGGAGAAGCTCTTTGGATTATCCTTCACTTTGACAACCAAAGCTACCTCATGTCTTCTTTTAACTCTCCTGATTTCTTTCTTAAGTGTTCTTTTTTCTGCACTGTTTATATTCCTCAAGCGCCTGATTTGCTTTCTGTTTCCCATACATGTCATACACTTCTCTTCTTCTTAATCTTAGATTTAATATCCCTAGAGAACAAAGGTTCCTGTTCCTTATTCAGTTTCCCTTTATCCCTCTCAGGAACATACAAGCTCTGCACTCTCAAAATTTCTCCTTTGAAGGTCTCCTTTTTACCAACGACATCTTTGCCAGAAAATAACCTGTCACAATCCACGCTTGTTAGATCCTTTCTACAAATGTGTCCTTTTTCCAGTTTAGAACATCAACCCGAGGACCAGATCTATTTTTACCAATGATCAAGTTAAACTAATGGTGTTATGATCACTGGATCCATAGTCTTCCCCTACACACACTTCCATCACCTGCCCTAACTCATTTCCTAATAGGAGATCTAATATTCTATCCACTCTAGTTGGTACCTCCATATATCATTTTAGATAACTTCCCTGAACACATTTTACCAACACTAACCCGTCTAACTCTTTAACAGTATGGGTGTCCCAATCAATATGTGGAAAATTAAAACCCCCTGCTATAACAACTTTATGTTTCCTGCAGTTGTCTGCTATCTCTCTGTAGATTTTCTCCTCCAATTCTAGCTGAATATCGGGTGGTCTATAATAGAACTCCATTAATGTGGCCATAACTTTCTTGTTTCTCAGCACCACCCATATCACCTCGGTAGACAAGCTCTCTAATCAGTCCTGCCTGAGAACTGCTGTAACATTTTCCCTGACAAGCAATGCCACAACTTCCACCCTTCATTCTTCTGCCAATTATCACGTCGGAAACTTCGGAACTCTGGAACATTAAGCTGCCATTTCTGTCCCTCCTGTAGCCAACTTTCGCTAATAGCTACAATGTCGTAATTCCATGTGTCAATCCATGCCCTCAGCTCCCCACAATACGACTCGCATTGAAGTAGACAGACCTCAGAACATTATTATCACCACACATAACGCTTCTATTTGTGACTTTGCATGAACTTTTAACATCATGTATTTTCACCCCGCTCCAATATCTGGTCTGGCACTCTGGTTCCCATCCCCTTGAAATTCCAGTTTAAACCCTCCCCAATAGAACTAACAAACCTCCCTGCAAGGATATTCGTCCCCCTGTACTTTAGGTGTAACATGTCTCTCTTGTACAGGTCCCATCTGCCCCAGAGGAGGTCCCAAATGATCCTGAAATATGAAACCTTGCCCCTTACACCGGTTTCACAACTACGTGTTCATCCACCAGATTATCATTTTCTTACCCTCACTGGCACGTGGCACAGGTAGCAATCCTAAGATTACAACCCTCGATATCCTGCTTTTTTACCTTCCTACGAAGCTCTCTGTACTCTCTCTTCAGAGTCAGCTCACACTTTCTTGCTACGTGAGCGGTACCGATGTGTACCATGTCATATGGCTGATCACATTCCCATTTCAGAATGCCGTGCAGGCGATCAGAGACACCCCAGACCCTGGCACCCGCGAGGCAGAAAACCACCCTTCTCGGGGGTGGAGGCCGTCCTCACCTCCCCCACTGTGGGCCCTGGAGTCGCCCTGCCTTTTGGCAAAGTCCTCTTACTGGGTGTAAGCTCAAAGTCGGGCTCTAGGTCAACCTGCACCTCCTGTCCCAGGGGCAACAGCCAAGTCCGATGGAAAATCTTGACAGGCCCATTCCCCTCCTTTGGATTCAATCAGAAAACTTGTAGGTTTGGCATCAGACTCTCCACCACATAGGGTGTGGCCGCCCAGCGGTCAGCCAACTTGTGCTTTCCAGGCAGTCCCAAATTTCTCGGCAGGAGTTTGGAGAACCTCACTTTTTGATCATGCCGCCTCTTCTTTCCTCGATTCTGCTTGGCGGCCGCGACCCCAGACAATTCATAAACCCTTTTCAGATCTCATAGCAGACACATTCTTCAAATAACTTTTCGGTGGTAAATCACCCTCGTCAGTCTCAAAACAAAATTGAATGGGCTACCTCGCCTCGGGCCCAAACATCAGATAATATAGCGAGTACTCAGTAACTTCACTTTGTGTACAATTATAACTGTGAACCAGATGCCCAGTATGTTGACTCCACACTCTCTTCTCGCTGATCTCCAGGGTCCCGAGCTTGTCTAGCAACGTCCGATTAAACCTTTCAGGCTGACGATCGCTGTGAGGGTGATACGTCGTGGTCCTAAACTTCTCGACTCCAAGCATCGCCAGTAACTCATAGATGAGTCTGCTCTCTAAGTCCCGTCCCTGGTCACTATGTATCCTCCTGGGAAAGCCACAATCAAAGAAATACTTCTCCCATAACACTTTTGCCACCGTCGTCGCGCTCTGGTCCTTGGTAGGAAAAGTCTGAGCATATCTGGTGTAGCGGTCCGTGATGACCAAGACATTCGCCGTGTTGCTGGCATCGGGTGCTATTGACAGGAAATCCATACACACCAAGACGAGCAGCCCTGCACTCTGCAATTGGGACAAAGAAGCTGCCGGCCTAGGCACTGTCTTCCGTCGTATGCAGCGAATGCACGGCTCGATTTCAATCAGTCGGTCCGGGGATGACCTGACCTGGTATTAGATGTTTTCTTCAACTTCAAATGAGGCCATCCGTTCAGTAATGGAGGCACAGAAGCGTGCTTCGACTACTTTGCCTGAGCCATGTCTTTCTTTTCGACCACTGTCCAAATAGTGCCAATGCCCGGGACATTTCGCTGAGCAGAACTCAAATCCGGCAGCTGATCCGTCTTCACCGCAGTCCGATGACAGTAAACTTGGCGAATCGCGTTATCAGAAGCTGTTCAGTTGATCCACCGCACGATCCTGCCTTTCTTTTCCCTCTGCCTTCAGGGTGATGGCAAACTGACATGTGGCCTTCACTCCAGGTTCAGGAATGTTATCCCACTCTTCATCCCTGTCCGTTCCCTCATGCACCTTAAAAAAACTTTTGAACGTCATATGTGTGCAGTACATACGGCAATCGGATTTCCGCAAAATCCAGCACCGGCGCCTGTGTCAGCAGCTCCTTCAGCGACTGAAAGGGCTCCTCGCAGTTTACATCCAACCTCTGTGCAAAGGGCTCCTTTCAATGTTTCGCTCTCCCTTTCTTCCCCAAGGGAGGGTAACCACACAGAAGCTGATTCAATGTGTGACTCACTTTGGAGTCGCCCTTCACGAATCTCCGATAATAACCACAGAACCCAAAGAACGAGCGCAGAGCGTTCACAGTCGGAGCCCTTGCCCAAATGGTCACCGCTTCCATCTTCGCCGTGTCTGTAGCTGCTCCATTCCCTGAGGTTGTGTCAGACACAGCTGCCAGACGCTTAGCAGAACTGGCACTTGTCCAGGTAACGTTTTAACCCTTCAGCTTTCAGGCGGCCGAGATCCTTCAGTAGCCTCGCTTCATGTTCTTCCAATCTGAATCCAAATACTATGAGGTCATCGATATACAACAACACCTCAAGCAGGTTCATATCCCACGCAGTCTTCTCCATGAACCGCTGGAAGTTTGCAAAGGCTCCCAATAGGCCCTGGTGCATCATTTCGAACTGGAATAATCCCAGGGAACATATAAATGACGGCATCAGTCATCGGGATCTGGTAATATCCACTACTCAAATCCAGCACACTGAACCACTTCGCACCTCTCAGACAGGCCAGCGCGTCGTCGACAATCGGGACGGTATACTGGTCACGGACGGTGCGGTGTTCAGAGTCCTGTAGTTCACACACATGCGTACCTTCCCGTTCTTCTTCTGGGCCACAGCTACTGGGGCGCCCTGGGGCTTCGGGAAACAGTGATGATCCCAGCTTCCTTCAGCTTACACAAATGCTGCCGCACGTCTTCCACGTCTGCAGTGGTCAGTCGCCGCGACCGCTCCCTAAACGGTGTGTCCTCGGTCACCCGCAGAGTGTGTGCAGTCTCTTGCAACAACCAACATCATGCTCGCCAATGGAAAAGACACCTTTCCTATTCAAAATCATCTCTACAAGACTCCTTTCCTTAACCCTGCGGCACCGGACATTCCCCCGAGTTGAATTTCAGCTCCGCCCACGCGTTTTCCAATAGACTCTCCCCGGCGAGCCTCACAGTGACACTCGACATTACCGTCATCGGGAATAAAATGTGCGAAGGAGATGCCCAGATTGAAGGTGACCTCCCTATTCGTGGTGTTCCTGAAAGTCACTGCCATCCTGCTTGCCTGTACAAACGAGGTCTTCTGTAGTTCGGTACTCACCAATACCCAAGCAGCATATCCGGAATTCCCCTCGTGATCTTCCGGAACATCCACAAAGAGGGTTTAGCTCTCAGGCACTCCGGGAAATCTGGGGGTCCCCATCACCCTCTGTACTTCCCGGGGCGGTACCACTATTAGCTTCGACTGGCTGAACCACACAGTCCCTTGTTTAAATTAGGTTTCCAGCCCAATGCTGCTACGCACTTTCACAAAAGCAGCTCGAAACACTGGGTCCACCAGAGGACAATACAAGTATTGAAACGCCGCCCTTCTCAACAGGTTCCGGACAAAACAGCACCAATGTATCAAGAACCTCAGACAATCCCACATCGGTCTCCAAGAATTCCAGTTTCACTGACAAATAAACGTCATATCGATAATCACCAGCACTGAGACCCCAAATCTACAGTGCGTCGAATGGTGTCAAGGGTAAATGCGTCAGATACCGTTCGGCTTTATCGTAATTACACTCTGTCCACAGTGAGACGCTGGAGCGTGGAAACACTAAGCCTTCAAGAATAGGATCTGTTGCTTTGGGGAATTCTTGTTACATTGCTGGGAATGTGTTCCGCAGAGACACCAGGCCGCCCGCTCTCAGTGTCTCCTCTAGGGTTTCACTACGACTGTCCCTGGTGAGGTACCCGGGGGCTCGCTCTCCTTCGGGCGTGACACCTGCATTGTGTACCCCTTCGGGAATCCGCCCTCGTCAGCTGCATCTAATGGGGGCGGGGTCACAACCGCTGATCACAAACGACGTATCTCCGATCTCAACTGTCCCATAATCTCATAAACGGCTCCCCGGGGTAGGGTATCTGTGGTCACTTCACCGCAGGGGACAACTACCGAGGATTGTACCCTGCTGACTGCGTCGTCCCGCGCTTCCGCCGCGTTCTCCTCTTTCCGGACCTCTCTGATCAGCTCAATAAAAGATGCAGGGCGCGTCTTTTGAGCCCTTCGGAGACGCCACGCCATCCGGTCATAGGACAGGGTGCCCCTGGCTATCTGGTCCGTTCTTAACACATCCAACTCACCCTCCCGAATGACCACTCTGCGCCGCAAGCAATTTTGCTGCCTCTGCAGTAGAAAAAATAAAATCAGAACGCTTCTCTCCCTTCTCCTGACGCATGTTTTGTAACCACACCTTGAGATCCAGTGGGACTCCTGTCGGACCAAAAGCATGGTACAGTGCTTGCTTGTAGATAATTGACAGCTGTCCTTACGGCATAATTTAACCTGACGGCTCCCACAACGTCAGCGTCCCTCCCATTCAATCGTTCAACCATTCATCATCCTGCACTGCCAGTCATTAATAACTGAGAGTACCTTCCGCCCTCATCTCAGGAGTGGGCGTTAATTCAGTGCATAGGCGGAACCTGCCACAGCTGGGTCTTTTAATTTGATTTCTGCATTTATTCTTCAGAGAATTAAGGGCGGATATTCTTACACTTCCCGTGGGACGTGGTCTATTTAAACATTCCGAATCCGAGCACTCTTTCCTCGCACTCCTCAGAAAGAATAGAACCCGCCCCCCGCCACCTCAGCGCTGGTCTGCATTAAACCGACACCTGCGCCACTTATTCATCAAACCTCCACTGAGAATTGCAACCTTAAGGGTATTAACAGCGGAATTAACAAACCATCTGGAGTATGAAAATCTGCCCCACTAGTTCATTGCTCAGGGTAATCACACGCATCCAACGGATTCAATCCAAGACGAGCCCCCACACTTGTAAATCTCACTTCGCCTAGCAGCTTAATAGAGGGGCTGATAACCCCCGGCCTGGCCAAACTTAAGAACTCTCCTTTGGGTGGATGCTGCGGGGTCTGTCCCCTGTTGCCAATCAGTACTCCGAAATAGCAAACAATACACAATATGCGTCTAAACAATTAAGCCTTATAACTCTTCCTTTGACTATCTGGTTAGTAGAGAAACGAAATTAAAAAAAAGAAAAAAAAAATATATATATATATCGTATTAAACAGTCTGTGCGTCAAGTTGCTGCTCGCTCCTCAGGCAAACGTTCAAAATCGACCTCCACCAATCGTCGCTATCCTTCGGACCCTCGCTCCGAATCTGCCTCGTCCGGAAGCCCACCAAATAACATATAACAATCACAGCACGGATAAAGGCCATCTCGGTCCTCCTAGTCCGTGCCGAACGCTTACTCTCACCTAGTCCCACTTACCTGCACTCAGCCCATAACCCTCCAATCCTTTCCTGTCCATATACTAATCCATTTTTTAATGACAAAATGGAACCTGCCTCTACCACTTCCACCAGGAGATCGTTCGACACAGCTGCCACTCACTGAGTAAAGAAATTCCCCCTCGTGTTACGCCTAAACTTTTGACCCCTATCTTTCAACTCAATGTTTTCTTTAATCTTCCCTACTCTCAATGGAAAAAAGAAACCTATCCACGTCCCCCTCAACCCTTTACTCTCCAAATAATAAAGACCTAACTTGTTCAACCTTTCTCTGTAACTTAGGTGCTGAAACCCAGGGAACATTCTAGTAAATCTTCTCTGTACTACCTCTATTTCGTTGACATCTTTCCGATAATTCGGTGACGAGAACTGTACACAATACCCCAGATTCGTCCTTACCAATGCCTTGTACAATGTATAGGAGTTGTACATCCCTACTCCTATACTCAATGCTCTGAAAAGGCCTGTTGTATTCATGATCTCAGTTTCCAGCCTGTCAGCCATTCCGTTATCATTTAATTGTATCTTTCCTGTAACATTATAGGAGGTTATCTAGTTAAGCAGCATTATTTTTGGCACCTTAACAAATGCATTCGGAAAATCAGTGTAAAATCTCTGTCATGACTCTGGTATGTAGTACATCTGGCTAAAGTGAATTACGCTACTTAAATCCCAGCAGTTTCCATGGCACCTGTTACTTTCTGATAGCAACTCGACTCACGCATGCTCCCGATTATTCACAGATCTCTGGTACTCTGCTGGTGTCTTCCACGATGAAGAATGATGCAGAATACCTGTTGGACATCGGCGATTTCTTTGCCCCTATTACTTCCGCACCCGCATAATTTTTCAGTGTTCCAATATCAACTCTAAATTCCATTTTCTTTTATATAACTTTTAAAAAATTTAAAAACCGTCTTTTAGTATCCTGGCTATATCGTATTTGCTAGTTTACTCTTATATGTCAACATATCCCTTCACATAGCTTTTTATATTTTTTAGAAACTAAGCATCCTAATCCTCCAACTGTCTTCTCACTTTTGTTTCCTTAACTGCCCTTTCTTTAGCTTTCATGCAGTCCTTATCGTCCATCAGCTGCCACCCTGACCACTTGTGAATCTCTCCTTCTGTGGTTTATATGTATCCTGCGTCTTCTGAGACACTACTATATTTTTTATTCATTTCATGTCTGCCGGTAAACGATATTCTCCTCCAATCCACCTGGTCAAGCACCTCTCTCATGCCCCACTACAAACCTTTATTCCTGTGCAATACTGCTACATGTGAGTTAAACTTCCTCCTCAGAAATTTAAGTATAATACAAACATAATACAATCACTGTGTCCTCGGGGTTCATTTCCCTTACGCTTCCGAATAAAACCTGAGTTGTTACAGTAAATCCAGTACAAAATAATTTTCCTTGAGTACGCCCGAGCACAAATATATTTGTTCTCTTTCAGGTTGCTAACTCCGCCTACAAATTATCCACTTTCTTTCTCACCTCTTTCTAAAGAATTAATGTCCTCTGATATCAACAGGGCCACAGCACCGCATACGCCTTCCCGTCTGTCCTTTAAATACAAAGTATATTCATAGATGCTAAGCTTTCTACCGTGGCCTTCTTTCAGCCGCTACTTAATGACGCAGACGACGTCATAGCGACCAAATTCTGGTTGCACCACGAGTTCCCCTTCTTCTGTCCAAGAAAAGAACTTAAATTCTGCATTAATTTTTCAACTCGAATCTGAAGGCTGCCGGGATCAACATGGGGAAACTTCAATCCTGAATTCTTTGCCATTGCACTTCGTCTCAGTGGTAGAATTTAACTCTGAGCTCTGTCGGCATTTTTAATCAATCATTGAATTGTCCTCCCTTACAAACATATTGCACACATCCTGTACTTGTAACTATGCGGGCTCTACATCAATCGTATCATACTCAATCCCTGAGAACTGCCATATTCATTTTACCACGCCCAACAGCCCAAGTAAACCTGACCAAAAATAAAAGTCAATTGTTGTTTTCTGCGGCTTTCGGAAACCCTATAACAAGGTGACGCATATGAGATGGCTTAAAGAGCTAAATTACATGGTATTACGACAGCGCTCCTGACATTACCGTCATTTTGAGCACCCGCGCGATACAGCAGCACTATTGGTTCATTTTTCGTCCCGCGCATAGTCACTGTCTTCGATATCCATTTACCTGTCAAGGCGAATAGGCACCGGAGGTGCAGTTGTGGTATCTTCGTCGGCCCTGTGGACAAAATAGAAATACTTATATCTCCGTAATCCGGAACTCATCTGCTTCCCGTCTCGTTAAACCACAACTTGAACCATTTCCCGATCCAAAGAGAGCGTCAGATTGTTCTGACGTCAGAACGTTAGTGCCAAAGTGAATGATTTTGACCCATGAGAAAAAAAAAAGGCAAAGAATCAGCGGAAGTGCCAGCACAGCGGGGCGCTGAGCGACGCAGAACTGGGACGGCACGGGGCAGGGAGGCGGGATCAGAGCGGGGGCCGATCTCGGGTGAGTTATGAAACGGGGCGAGAGGCTGAGCACATGAACTGGGTTGACGTGCTGGATGTGGAGGTCACGTCAGATCTCAGCAGCGCACTTTGTGCGATTCAGGCGGACATCAAAAGAACAAAATTGAAAGGACGCTTACAAAAACCATGGGCTATTGCAAATTGTGCTGGAGAGCTTTGAATGGAGTTCAGGGAAATGATGGATGGATGGATGAGCGGAATACGTATTTTGCATCTGTCTTCACTGTGGAAGATACCAGTGATTTGACCAATTACTGTCGTGACGGGTCCAGTCAACGGAGAGGGATTCAACAGAAACAGCGGAAAATTCAAGTGCAGCTTAGCGGCAGTGCCATTTAGTGTGCTAAGTTTTAGCTTGCGCCTGTTTCAGATCCTCAGACTTAAGGGAGGTAACAACTTCATCATTCTGCTCGAACTTCTCGATTTCACATCTGGCAGTGCCAATTGCTCCGGAGACAGTGTTTTCTACTGAGTTTGCGATGTGGGAGGTCTACATAGCGTCCACCTTTATGGATAATCAAATCTGCACCTGCTGCACCGTGCTGCCGCTTTTGTGAGAACGTTTCAACGATCTGGAGAAGCAGCTGATTATCTTCAACTCATAAGAGAGAATAAAGAGGTAATAGATAAGAGCTGCAGGAAGCTGGTCATATCCTGGTTGCCTATAACTCCTGTCTGCTCCTCCTCACCTTTCTTGACAGGACGAAGGTCATCGAACTACCTGTCTAGTACCCTAATTCGGTCCCTAAGGAGAAGCAGCTCGACGCACCTGATGTGCACGTAGTCGTCCGGCAGGCTGGGTGTCTCCCGGATTTCCCACATCTCACACCCAGTACAGAACACCGGCCTCACAGACATATATCCTGTTTCTATTCCTCAGAGTTTGCATACCTCACTTCGACCCGTTATCCACGAATCCCGAATGAACCAATGCCCTACCGTTCTGTCTAAGATCACTTCGGTCGATGAACGCTCCTTTGATGACTGCTCCGCTTGGCAGCCTCCCTTTTCTGCCTGAATCTGTCCTCCTATTTAGCTCACGATTTCCTTCCTACATGCGCTTTCCGGGCTCCCTTTACAAAGTAATACACACATGTTCTCTATTATCCTGACTTCTATATATTATTCACATGTGTATTTATTCGCAGAATTTCCTAAATCCACCTACAAAGATTCCAAATGCTCTGACCCTAACATCTTTCTACAGATGTTATATCACCTGCTACCAACAGAGCCATCCCAACGCATATGCCTTCCTGCATGTGCCGTTAAAAAAAAGGATATCCTTAGATGTTAAGCTCCCACATTCGACCGTCTTTCAGCCGGTACTCAGTGACGCCCATGGCGTCAGTGTCTAATTGTTGGTCCATTCCATTCTGAATGCTGCACGCATCTAAATGCGGCAGGGTCAGTCCAGCATTCCTCGCCATTTGAAATTCACCTCTGCCGTAGAACTAATCTCTTTGCTCTGTCTGCCCTGGTCCTTCTCTACAGGCATCTTACTCACATCATCTACTTATAAACTTGCTGGCCCTTCATCAAATGTATCATACTGGATCTCTTATCTCTGCCATTTTATCTTAACCACGCCCAACTGCTTTAGTAAATCGGACGTAAAGGAAAATTAATTATTGATTTATTAGATTTTCTGAAGTGTTTTCACAAAGTTCCACAGATGAGGCGGCTTAACGAGATAGGATGACATAGTGTTATCGGAACACACCCGACCCTACCATTAGTTTGAACCCCCTCTCGACACAGCAAAACAATTAGTCTTCAATTTCCACTCACCCCTCAAGTTGAAAAACAGCCCACCCTGCAAGTGGACTGTGTTGGCCAAGCCTGTGAACAAAATAGAAACAATTATATCTCTGTAATCTGGAACCTATCTGCTTCGCGGCTCATTAACCCAACCTTTGAACTTGTTCCCGGTCCTGTCACTGTGCACTTTTTTAAATTTTAACCAGAACGTTCCTACAGGTCATTTCGAAAAGGGCTGAGTCTGAAGAATGTGATGAGAACAACGAATGACCGGGCCTGTCAGCAAAGTTGGATGCATAGGGACGCAGAGCCGCGACCGCCCCGATGCAGAGAGGGAGCTCAAGGCTGGACCACATCTCGGCTGAGTTACTAAACAGGGTTAAAGCTGAGCACATGAAGTGGGCTGAAGAGCTGGCAATATATGATCACGTGAGATCTCAACAGCGCACTTTATACAATTAAGGTGGACAACAAAGGGACCCTGGAAAAACACATTTGATGATATGGAAAGAATAAGCGATGTTATAAGGCACAGTTACAAATAGAACGTGACGGTGGAGAGGTTTCAATGAGACTCAGGGAAATGATGGATAAGCGCAACAGGTTATTTGAATCTATCTTCACTGTGGAAGACACCAGTGATCTGGTGAACATCTCAAGGGAAATCTGTTGTGCGGACACCCACCGGCAGAGAGGGATTCAATGGGAAAGCGGAAATTTCAAGCACCTGCGTCGCGGCAATGCACTTGTGTGTGTTAGGCTTTAGAGTGCGGTGGAAAACTATCGGCAACATTATCACCCGATCTTATTTCTCCATTCCTCGTCGGTTAGCGAGAATTGGTACAGCGGCAGTGTTTTTGCAATGTGGGAGGTCTAGACGTCGTCCACCCTCTCGGATAAACAAATCTGCTCCAGGTGCACCGAGCTGCAGCTTATGAGGGGACTTATTAAGGATGACAACGTGCCGCACGAAGCTGGTTAACGAGCTAGTTTCGCATAGTGTTACTGAAGCTTTCCCGACCCGTCCGTCGGATGGAGAAGCCACCCGATACGGCAACACTTTAATCGCCCCGTACACAGACCTAGTTTTCGATTCTACTTACAACGGCCCTTTACAACGTCGCGCAGGTGGAGATGTGTTGCATTTGCGTTTCCTGTGGGGAAAAATAGAAAAATCTTTCTCAGTAACGCGTAAACACCTCCCGGCTTCTTAAACCACTCTTTAGTCCATTTCCCCGTCCTGTCAGAGCGTACCACATTTCTCATTCGCTGTCCAGTCATTCGAGCAAGTTAATTTGAAAAGTGAGTTATTTTGAAGAATATGAAATAAACAAAAGTTTAGAGGACCTGCCAGCAAAACGGAATGCCCAGCGATGCAGAACTGTGACGGTCAGTGAGCGGCGAGGGCAGCTGAGAGCTGGGCCAAAGCTCGGGTGAGTTATTAAACAGGGCAAAAGGCCGAGCACGTGAAATGAGTTGAAGATATGGCCGTGGATAACGACGTGAAACCTCATGAGCGCACGTTGTACAATTAAGACGGACAACACAGGGATCATAGAAGAACAGATTTTTAGATAAGGAAACAATAAGCAAGAGTCTAGAAGGAACAACTGTAAATTGAACAACCATATGCAATAGTCTAGAAGGAACAATTAGAATTTGAACATTATGCTGGAGGGGTTTGAATAGGATTCAGGGACATGGTGGATGAGCACAATTAATATTTACATTGACCATTGCTGCGGAAGACACCAGTAATTTGGCCAACATTCAAGGGCGATGAGGTGTGCGGCAACCAATCTACAGAGAGGGATTCGTCAGATAAGGCGGAAAATTCAATTGCATGTCTATAGGCCATGACTTTGAGTATGTCAGGCTTGAAAGTGCGCCAGTCTAAGATCGTCCGGTTTAGGCGACAGAAAAGTGTCTGGCTATTTTATCATTGAGTAATCGCCGGATTGCTGTACCACGTGGGCAATCCACACCAGAGGTGCGTGGAAAGAGCCAGTCCATAAGCAGGACGATCGAGAGTATGGTTTGGCTGCAGATCTTCTGAGTTCATGGAGTAACCAATCAGCAAGCGACTATGCGTGAACAGAGATATTTTTCAGTCAGGAACGCGCAGAAGATTTTTTAAAAAAGTGAACAGAGTTTCCAGCGATTTATCTCTGAGTTGGCCATTCAACATCGGGGTGCAGTAAAAGAGTTGTTTTTTCATTAGGCGGCGATCCAGATTTTGATGGAAAGTTTCTAATTTCTTTTGTCTGTTGTTTTTTGCTTCTGAATTGAGGAGCGACCATTCTGAAAGTTGAATTCATTAGAAAGGGATGTACGAGACCTGTTTTGGGAGAGGGTTCGGCTCATCAGGCTTACGCGAGGTCAGGCTTTGGTGAGGCATATAGTCTTATAAGTTGAACTCTCTGTACTTATTTGTCCATTCTTCATTCACTAGGGCATATTGTTTAGGTGAGAATCGCAACAGAAACAGTGTTCTGTACACGGGTGTGAAGTGGGAAGTCGGCCAAACGTCCAGCATTGCAACTGAACACAAAGGAACAAGAGCTGCAGATCGACGACCTTCGGGGAATGAGGACAAGATCGATCGCAATTGCTGGTCTGGAGCTCTAAAACAGTCAAACGCTCCTGATATGTTAACTCCATCAGTCCCGGAATTACTAGCATGTACTTTCTCATTCCCATTAACTTTCTCCAATGACAACACGTCCTTTCTGAAGAAAGGGGCCCAAAACTGTTGAAAAACTGCAAGTGCGGCTGACCAGTGCTTTAAACAGGGTCGGCCCTTTGTCTTTGCTTTTGTATTCTATTCCTATTAAAATAAATGGCACCACTTCATTTCCTTTCAATACCCCAGTATTACACTGTAAGTTAACCATTTGGGAAATTTGTACGAGGTATCTTGAGTCTCTCTGCATGAATGTTTACGTTCCCCATTTAGATAAGGGTCCACATTATTGATCCTTTAACCAGAATGCGTTATCGTTCATTACCCAACACTGTTTAACATCTGTCACATTTTTTCAAAGTCGTTCACTTTGTATATGTCATGCTGCAATCTCTAAACTTCCTCAGAACTATCCATCCCTTTAGCCATCTTCGTATTATCCGCAAACATTACCACAAAGCCAACAGTTCCTTTATCTATGTGATGGACAGACAACGTGAAAAGCAGATGACCCAGTACTGAACATTGAGTAACACCACTAGTTACGGGAAGGCAATCAGAAAAGGCCTATTTTAATCCTATTCTCTGCCTTCAGCCTGTCAGTGATTGTATATTTCCTGTAACGCTGTAGGATTTTATCTTGTTAAGCAGCCTCGTTTGTGGCACGTTCTCCAGCGTCTTCTGAAAATCTAAGTAAATGAAATCCATCACCTCTCCTATTATCACGCTGCTGGTTGCTTCCTTGAAAAAATCTACAGATTTTTCTGCAAGTGCTCCTTTCACAGAAACCATGCTGATTTTATTTTTCCATTATAAAAGACATGTACATGTTACACATAGCATCTAATTGTAAACCAGCTGACTCGTAGTCAGCTGTATCATACTTGCTCACATTCCTCAGCCATATTACAGACAGACAGAGAGATAGACGGACAGACATACTTTATTGATCCCGAGGGGAACTGGGTTTTATTACAGCCGCACCAACCAACAATAGTGTAATATAAAACCATAAATAATTAAATAATAGTAACTTAGTAAGATACTCCGAGGGAGGAGTTGTTAAGTTCAGTGGCCACAGGAAGGAATGACTTCCTATGACGCTCAGTGTTATATCTCAGTTGAATAAGTCTCTAGCTGAATGTATCCCTGCGCCTAACCAGTACATTATGGAGTGGATGGGAGACATTGCCCAAAATAGCATGCGACATGGACAATCCTTAAGCCACTGCCAACAACCCTCGTAAATCTGAGAAAGTCAATTGATATTCATTCCTTAGATTTTCAGAAAGACGTTATCAAGGTACTGCACATGTGGTTCATTTTTAAATGTTTAATGCTTTCTGTTAGCGGCAGTCACCCCACTGCATATGCCTTCGTATCTGTCCTTATGATACAAAATACATTCGAAGATGCTAAGCTCTCAACTATGACTTTCTTTCAGGCACGACTCGGTGATGCCCACGACGTCATCGCGAAAAATCTCTGATTGCACGATAAATTCGTCCACTTAATACTGAATGCTGCGCGGATCTAAATGCGAAAGCTTCAGTCCTACATTCTTCGCCCATTGAATTTTGTCTCGATGGTAGAATTTAATTCTTTGCTTTGTCTGCATTTGTGACTAATCTTGATTCGCCCTCACGTACAGCATGTGACACGCATCCTCTACTTCTAAATTTGCTGACTCATCATCAATTGTACCATACTCGATCCCTTATCTCTGCCATAATATTTTAAACGCACCCAACAGCTCTAGGAAATCCGAACGCAAAGAAAAGCCAAATGTTGTTTTCTTAGACTGTCAGAAACGCTTTAACAAGGTGCCACGGTTGAAGCAATTTAAGGAGCTAATTAGCATGTCATTACCAGAGTGATCTCGACCATACCGTCAGATTGAGCACCCACGCGATACTCCAACACTTTTGTTTCATCTCTCACCTCGGGCACAGTCACAGCCTTCCATTTCCACTCACCTGCCACGGCGAGAAGCTCTTGGAGATGCAGTTGTCACGCGTCCGCCGGACCTGTAGGCAAAGTAGAAATGATTATATCTTCGTTATCCAGAACCCTTGAGCAGGTTAGTGCGAAACCGAGTGAGTTTGCAGAATGTGAAGAAAACAAGGAAACAGTGGACCTGCCAGCAAAGCGCGTGTCACAGAGACGCAGAACTGCGGTGGGCCCGGTGCAAAGAGACGATGTCAAAGCTCTGTCCGATCTCGGGTGAGTAATTAAACAGGCCAGAAGGCTAAGTTCATAGCTGTCGAGATCACGTGAAATCTCAGTGGAGAGCTTTGTGCGATTAAGTCGAACAGCAAAAGGACACAGAAACAACAGCTTTAAAGATATGGAAACAACAAACGGCATGTGAGACGGCACAACTATACATTGTGCTGGAGACGTTTGAATGCGAATCAGGAAAATAATGGATGGATGAGCGCAATAGGTATTTTGCATCTGTCTTCACTGTGGAAGACACCAGTAACTTGACCAGCATCTGAAACTAATGGGCTATGCGGCGACCAATCATCAGAGAGCGACTCAACCGAAATAGCGGAAAATTTCCGTTCCGTTTTCGCGGAAATCCCTTTGGAGTGCGCCTGTCTAAGATCTTGAAGCTTGGGCGAGCTAAAAATATTTGTCAACTTTATCATTGTAGTATGTGGGAAGTCAGGGCGAGCACAGCTGTCCCCGATGACTACACCTGCAAAAGGTGCATCCAGCTGCAGCTCCTGGCAAACCGTGTTAGGGATCTGCAGCTGGAGCTGAATGAACTTCGGATCATTCGAGAGCTACAGGCAGAAACAGACAGGTGGTTCAGGGAGATAGTCAACCCTAGGCGTCAGGAAGCAGGTAGTTGGGTGACTATCAGGAGAGGGAATGGGAATGGGCAGAATGAAAATAGCACACCTGTGGCCGTTACCGTCAATCATAAGTATACCGCTTTGGATACTGTTGGTGGGGACGACCTATCAGGGACTAGTTGCAGTGGTTGCGTCTCTGGTACCGAGACTGGACCCTCAGCTCAGAAGGGAAGGGATGGGGTGAAGAGGACAGCAGGACTGATAGGAGATTAGATAGTTAGGGCGACAGATAGGAAGTTCTGTGGAAGAGATCGAGAATCCCGGATGGTCTGTTACATCTCTGGAGCCAGGGTCCGCGATGTCTCGGATCGAGTTCTCAGTATTCTCAAGAGGGATGGTGAGTAGCCGGATGTTGTGGTCCATGTAGGGACCAATGCCGTTATGTTGGAAGAGTGAGGAGTTCCTGAAAGGTGAGTTTAAAAAGCTAGGTGCCAAGTTAAGGGACAGGACCTCCAGGATAGCAATCGCAGAATTGCTACCAGTGCCACGTGCAGGTGGGTTTAGTGATAGTAAGATACTGCAGATCAACACGTGGCGGAAGACATGGTGCAGGAGGCGGGGCTTTAGAGTTGTAGATAATTGGGCAGTTTTCCAGTGAAGGTGGGACCCGTTTTATATCTGAACTGGAGGGGGACAAATATTCGTTCAGGCAGGTTTGCTAGAGATGCTCCAGTGGATTTAAACTAGATCCCGGTGGTGTGGGGGGGGGGGGGGTGAGGGGAACGAAAGATTAGGAACAGATGTATGGGATAAGGAAGAAATAGAAGACGGTAAATTTCTTTCCACTGTTAGAGATAAACAAAGAGGAGGAGGCGGGGAATTTGTCAAATATATTTATTTTAATGCCAGAAGTATTGTAAGGAAGGTTTATGATCTTAGAGCATGGATTAATGCCCGGAAATTTGATGTTGTAGCTATTAGTGAAACATCGTTGCAGGCGAGGTGTGATTGGTAACTAAATATTCCTGGATTTTGCTGCTTCGGGCGTGATAGAATCGGTGGGACAAGAGGGGGCGGTGTTGTGTTGCTTGACAGAGAAAATATTACAAGGTTGCTTTGGCAGGATAGATTAGAGGGCTCGACTAGGGAGGTTATTTGGTTGGAATTGAGGAATGGGAAAGGTGTAGTAACACTTATAGAGGTGTATTATAGACCACCTAATGGGAAGCGAGAATTGGATCAAATTTGCAAGGAGATAGCAGATATTTGTAATAAGCACAGGTCTGTGAATGTAGGAGATTTTAATTTTCCACACATAGACTGCAAAGGCCATACTGTAAAAGGGCTGGATGGTTTGGAGTTTGTAAAATGTGTGCAGGATAGTTTTTTGCAGCAGTACGCAGAGGTACCGAATAGAGAAAGGGCAGTGTTGGATCTTCCCTTAGGGAACAAAATAGGACAGGTGATGGAAGTATGTATTGAGGATCACTTCGGGTCTAGTGAACTCAATGCCATTTAGTTTCAATATAGTTATCGGAAGGATAGGACTGGACCCAGGACAGAGATCTTTGATTGCAAAAAGGCTAACTTTGAGTAGATGCAAAAGGATTTAGAAGGAATGGATTGGGACAATTTGTTTTATGGGAAGGATGTAATAGAGAAATAGAGGTCATTTAAAGGTGATGTTTTGAGGGTACAGAAGGTTTATGTTCTTGTTAGGTTGAAAGGAAAGGTTAAATGTTTGAGAAAGCCATGCTTTTCAAGGGATATTGGAAACTTGGTTAGGGAAAAGAGAGATAAATACAATATATATATGGAGTAAATGAGGAGCTTGGGGAATATAAAGAATTTAAGAAGAAGCTTAAGAAAGAAATTAGAAATTGCTTTTGCAAGTAAGGTGAAAATAAATCCGAAGGGTTTCTACAGTTATATTAATAGCAAAGGGATAGGGAAGGATAGGGTGCTTCAGAGAATCAGAGTGGACAGCTATGTGTGCAGGCAAAAGAGATGAGTGAGATTTTGAACAACTTATTTTCTTCAGTATTCACTAAGCAGAAGGATATTGAATTCTGTAAGGTAAGAGAAACAAGTAGGGAAGTTGTGGAAAGTATGACGATTAAAGAGAAGGAAGTACTTGCGCTTTTATGGAATACTAAAGTTGATAAATCTACGGATCCCTCGGACCTTGAGGGAAGTTACTGTAGAATCGCGGGGGCTCTGACAGAAATATAAAAAATGTCATTAGAAACCGGTAAGGTGCCCGAGGATTGGCGTATGGTTCATGTGGTTCCATTGTTTAAAGAAGGTTCTAAGAGTAAACATAGCAATTATGGGCCTGTCAGTTTGGAGAAAGTCTAACATTGTGGAGATGCGAAGGGACTTAGAGAGAGTGGATCGGGTTAAGTTGTTTTTTGGGAAGGATGTAATAGAGAAATGGAGGTCATTTAAGGGTGCAATTATGAGGGTACAGAATCTATATGTTCCTGTTAGGTTGAAAGGAAAGGTTAAAGGTTTGAAAGCGCCATGGTTTTCAAGAGATATTAGAAACTTGGTTCGGAAAAAGAGGGATATCTATAATAGATATAGGCAGCATAGAGTAAAGGAGTTGCCGGAGGAATATAAAGAATGTAAAAGGACATTTAAGAAAGAGATTCGAAAGGCTAAAAGAAGATAAGAGGTTGGTTTAGTAAATAGGGTGAAGGTGAATCCCAAAGGTTTCTACAGTTATACTAAAAGCAAGAGGATAGTGAGAGATAAAATTGGCCCCTTAGAGAATCAGAGTGGTCACCTATGTGTGGAGCCGAGGGAGATGGGAGAGATTCTGAACGATTTCTTCTCTTCGGTATTCACTAAGGAGAAGGATATTGAATTGTGTAAGGTGTGGGAAATAAGTAAGGAGGTTATGGAATCTATGACAATTAAAGAGGTGGAATTACTGGCGCTTTTAAGAAATTTAAAAGTAGATAAATCTCCGGATCATGACAGGATATTCCCCAGGAACTTGAGGGAAGTTTGTGTAGAGATAGCAGGAGCTCTGACGGAGATCTTTAAGATGTCATTAGAAACGGGGATTGTGCCGGAGGATTGGCGTATTGCTCATGTGGTTTCATTGTTTAGAAAGGGTTCTAGAAGTAAGCCTAGCAATTATAGACATGTCAGTTTGACAAAATTAAATAAATGTAAAGTATTCTTAGAGATAGTATTAATTATTATCTGGATAGACAGGATCTGATTAGGAGTAGCCAGCATGGATTTGTGCGTGGAAGGTCATGTTTGACAAACCTTAATGAATTTTTTAAGAAGTTACGAGGAATGTTGACGAGGGTAAG
Source organism: Hypanus sabinus (assembly GCF_030144855.1). Classification (NCBI taxonomy): domain Eukaryota; kingdom Metazoa; phylum Chordata; class Chondrichthyes; order Myliobatiformes; family Dasyatidae; genus Hypanus; species Hypanus sabinus. The sequence goes on from NW_026779103.1 coordinate 895,748, forward strand.
GCAGTGGATGTAGTCTATATGGACTTCAGCAAGGCCTTTGACAAAGTTCCACATGGAAGATTAGTTAAGAAGGTTCATGCGTTAGGTATTAATGCTGGAGTAATAAACTGTAGCTAGATGGGAGATGTCAGAGAGTAGTGGTGGATAATTGTTTATCGGGATGGAGGCCGGTGACTAGCGGGGTGCCTCAGGGATCTGTTTTGGGCCCAATGTTGTTTGTAATATACATAAATGATCTGGAAGATGAGGTGGTGAATTTGATTAGTAAGTATGCCGATGATACTAACGTAGGAGGTGCTGTGGATAATGAGATGTGTTTTCAAAGCTTACTTGGAGGTTTATGCCCGTTGGAAGAATGGGCAGAACGTTGGCAGATGGAGTTTAATGCTGAGAAGTATGAGATTCTATATTTTGGCAGGAATATTCCAAATAGAACATACAAGGTAAATGGTAGGGCATTGAGGAATGCAGTGGAACAGAGAGATCTAGGAATAACAATGCATAGTTCCCTGAAGGTGGAGTCTCATGTAGATTGGGTGGTGAAGAAGGCTTTTGGAACGCTGGCCTATATAAGTCAGAGCATTGTGTACAGAAGTTGGAATGTCACGTTGAAATTGTACAAGGAATTGGTAAGGCCAAATTTAGAATATTGTGTACAGTTCTGGTCACCGAATTATAGGAAAGATATCAATAAATTAGAGAGAGTGCAGAGACGATTTACTAGGATGTTACCTGGGTTTCAGCACTTAATTTACAGAGAAAGGTTGAACAAGTTAGGTCTATTTTCATTGGAGCGTAGAAGGTTGAGGGGGGGTTTGATCGAGGTATTTAAGATTTTGAGAGGGATAGATAGATTTGACGTGAATAGACTGTTTCCATTGAGAGTAGGGGAGAATCAAACGAGAGGACATGTTTTGAGAGTTAGGGGGCAAAAGTTTAAGGGAAACACGAGGGGGTATTTCTTTACTCAGAGAGTGATAGCTGTGTGGAATGAGCTTCCTGTAGAAGTAGTAGAGGCCAGTTCAGTTGTGTCAATTGGATAGGTATATGGACAGGAAAGGAGTGGAGGGTTATGGGCTGAGTGCGGATAGGTGGGACTAGGTGAGATTAAGAGTTCGGCACGGACTAGGAGGGCCGAGATGGCCTGTTTCCGTGCTGTGATTGTTATATGGTTATATGGTTATTATCTTTCACTTTGGCAGCCAAAGCTACCTCATGTCTTCTTTTAACTCTCCTGATTTCTTTCTTAGGGTTCTTTTTACTGCACTGTTTATATTCCTCAAGCGCCTGATTTGCTCCCTGTTTCCCATACATGTCATACATCTCTCTTCTTCCTTATCTGAGATTCAATATCCCTAGAGAACAAAGGTTCCAGATCCTTATTCATTTTGTCTTTATACCTCTCAGGAACACACAAACTCTGCATTCTCAAAATTTCTCCTTTGAAGGCCTACTTTTTACCAACGGCATCTTTGCCAGAAAAGAACCTGTCACAATCCACGCTTTTTAGATCCTTTCTCATTTCTTCAAATTTGACCTTTTTCCAGTTTAGAACATCAACCCCAGGACCAGATCTATCTTTACCAATGATCAAGTTAAACTAATGTTGTTGTGATCACTGGAACCATAGTGTTCCCCTATACACACTTACGTCACCAGCGCTAACTCATTTCCCAATAGGAGATCTAATATTCTATCCACTCTAGTTCGTACCTCTATATATTATTTTAGAAAACTTCCCTGAACACATTTTACCAACCCTAACCCATCTAACCCTTTAACATTATGGGAGTCCCAATCAAAAGGTGGAAAAATAAAATCCCCTGCTATCATAATGTTATGTTTCCTGCAGTTGTCTGCTATCTCTCTGCAGATTTTCTCATCCAGTTCTCGCTGAATATCGTGTGGTCTATAATACAACTCCATTAATGAGGCCATAACTTTCTTGCTTCTCAGCACCACCCATATGCCGTCGGTAGAAAAGCTCTCTAATCAGTCTTGCCTGAGCACTGTTGTAACATTTTCCCTGACAAGCAATGCCACAACGTCCACCCTTCATTCTTCTGCCAATTATCACGTCGGAAACTTCGGAACTCTGGAACGTTAAGCTGCCATTTCTGTCCCTCCTGTAGCCAAGTTTCGCTAATAGCTACAATGTCGTAATTTCATGTGTCAATCCATGCCCTCAGCTCCCCACAATACGACTCGCATTGAAGTAGACAGACCTCAGAAGATTATTACCACCACACACAACGCTTCTATTTGTGAGTTTGCATGAACTTTTAACATAATTTATTTTCACCCCGCTTCAATATCTGGTCTGGCACTCTGGTTCCCATCCCCCTGCAATTCCAGATTAAATCCTCCCCAATAGCACTAAAAAACCTCCCTGCAAGGATATTCGTCCCCCTGTACTTCAGGTGTAACCCGTCGATCTTGTACAGGTCCCTCCCGCCCAAGATGAGGTCCCAAATGATCCTGAAATCTGAAACACTGCCCCCTACACCAGTTTCCCAGCTATGTGTTCATCCACCAGATTATCCTAGTCTTACCCTCACTGGCACGTGTCACAGGTACCAATCCTAAGATTACTACCCTCGATGTCCTGCTATTTTAACTTGCTACGAAGCTCTCTGTACTCTCTCTTCAGGGTCCCCTCACTCTTTCTTCCTACGTGAGCGGTACCAATGTGTACCATGTCATCTGGCCGATCACATTCCCATTTCAGAATGACGTGCACGCGATCAGAGACATCCTAGACCCTGGCAACCGCGAGGTAGCAAACCATCCTTCTCGGGGGTAGGGGCAGTCCTAACCTCTCCCGCTGTGGGCCCTGCAGTCGTCCTGCCTTTTGGCAAAGTCCTCTTACTGAGTGTAAGTTCAAAGTCGGGCTGCAGGTCACCCTGCACCTCCTGTCCCAGGGGCAACAGACAAGTCCGATGGACAATCTTGACAGGCCCATTCCCCTCCTTTGGATTCAATCAGAAAACTTGTAGGTTTGGCATCAGACTCTCCACCACATAGGGTGTGGCCGCACAGCAGTCAGCCAACTTGTGCTTTCCAGGTTGTCCCAAATTTCTCGGCAGGATTTGGGAGAACCTCATTTTTTGATCATGCCGCCTCTTCTTTCCTCGATTTTGCATGGCGGCCGCGACCCCAGCCAATTCATAAGCCCCTTTCAGATTTCTTAGCAGACACATTCTTCAAATAACTCTTCGGTGGTAAATCACCCTCGTCAGTCTCAAAACAAAAGTCAATGGGCTACCTCGCCTCGGGCCCAAACATCAGATAATACAGCGAGTACCCAGTAGCTTCACTTTGTGTACAATTATAACTGTGAACCAGATGCCCAGTATGTTGACTCCACCCTCTCTTCTCGCTGATCTCCAGGGTCCCGAGCATGTCTAGCAACGTCCGATTAAACCTTTCAGGCTGACGATCGCTGTGAGGGTGATACATCGTGGTCCTAAACTTCTCGACTCCAAGCATTGCCAGTAACTCATAGATGAGTCTGCTCTCTAAGTCCCGTCCCTGGTCACTATGTATCCTCCTGGGAAAGCCACAATCAAAGAAATACTTCTCCCATAACACTTTTGCCACCGTAGTCGCGCACTGGTCCTGGGTAGGAAAAGACTGAACATATCTGGTGTAGCGGTCCTTGATGACCAAGTCATTCGCTGTTCTATTGACAGGAAATGCATACACACCAGGACGTGGAGCCCTGCACTCTGCAATTGGCACAAAGAAGCTGCCGGCCCAGGCACTGTCTTCCGCCGTATGCAGCGAATGCACGGCTTGATTTCATTCAGTCAGTCCGGGGTTGACCTGACCTGGTGTGAGATGTTCTCAAATATTCCAAATGAGGCCATTCTTTCAGTAATGGAGGCACAGAAGCGTGCTTCGTATTCTCTGCCTGAGCCATGTCTTTCTTTACGACTACTGTTCAATACCCGGTGTATTTCACTGAGCAGAACACAATTCCGGCAGTTGATCTGTCTTCAGAGCAGTCAGATCACAGTATACTTGACGAATGGCGTTATCAGTGCGTTCACAGTCGGAGCCCTTGCACAAATGGTCACCGCTTCCATCTTCGTCGGGTCTGTAGCTGCTCCATTCCGTGAGGTTGTGTCAGACACAGCTACTAGACATTTAGCAGAACTGACACTTGTCCAGGTAATGTTTTAACCCTTCAGCTTTCAGGCGGCCGAGAACCTTCAGTAGCCACGCTTCATGTTCTTCCAATCTGAATCCAA